>NW_027199590.1:0-30467 GCF_038502225.1 Cherax quadricarinatus | reverse complement strand
ATCAGGATCAATGCTTGTAATCATAAGATTTGTAGTGAATCTATAATTAGAATTAAGCAAAAAATAAAGTAAATATTCTAAAGCTAAAAAAAAATAGCACCTGAATTATTTAACAATTGTAAAAATAATGAGCTAAGGTAGTTTTTTAAAGCTAAAATAAAGGAGACAATATAAAAGGGACTAAAATAATTTGTGGTGAACAAATCAAGTGATGATCAAATAATGGAGCTTGGGAATATGATAGTAGGTAGTACTTTAAAGGTAATTCTTTAAAGTTAGAATTATAATATAAAATTATAATATAAAAGGGACTAATATAAGTTGTGGTGAACAATAAAGTGGTAATCAAATAAATGAGCTTTGGAGTATAATGGCAAAATAGTGAACTTATTAACTTTAGCACCTTGATTATTTTAACAATTGTGAATATATGAGCTAAGGTAGTTATATAAAGCTAAAATAAAGGAAAAAAAATATATAAGGGACTACAATTAAGTAATGGTAAACAAGTTAAATGGACAGATAGTCACTATGAAATAATATTGGTTTAGGAGTAAGATCTGATTTGTAATATTAAATAAGTTGAGAAGTTTATTGCACAATAAAAAGTAAAAAAAAAAAAAATGAGGTAGTTGGTACTAGCTAGCAAAAGATAGTTTTGGTACTTGCAAAAAAGTAATTGGAATATACACTAATTGCAAACACAATAAAAAGTGACTAAAAAAACAAGTAGTGGTAAACAAAATTAAATGGACAGGTAAGAACAATGAATAATATTAATTTGGAGTAAGATTTGACTTGTAACATAAAATTATGAGCAATTAATAGCAGTAAGAAAGAAGTAAAAAAGTATTGGAGGTAGTTAGCATTAGCTTGTGATGAAAAAAATAATAAAAATAATAATGCACAATATAATAGTAAGGTACACTATATGCACCACACGTATATATGTATTAAGGGCACTTATCTAATCTGTTACAGAAATGACAGCTTTTCTAAGGAAGGTAGAGAAATCGTGTTCGTTTGAGATAGTATATTGTTGTCCTGTTGATGTTTTCCTTACTAGTATTTTCCCCATCTCTAGTGAAACACTGATGTATTTTGTTTTCCTGTTTAAGTTTTCTCAGCCTGAACAGAAGGTTTTGACGTTTTCTTGTTAAACACTCATTTATGTACACTCCATTTTTCATTGTAATTGCTGATTTAATTAGGTCCTTTCTTTTATCGTATGAATGAAGTCTGATCATTATACTGTGTTTACTTCCTGGTTTTCCTAACAAACATGTTTCTTTGATTTCATTGTTTTGCACGATGACTTGTAAGTGGTCCTGTATTATCCTGACAGCAGTTTCTTTGAACTGAGCTTGTGTTATGTCACTTGGAATGTGTGGACTGTTTATTATAACTGCATCAGACAACTTATCTTGTTCAGTTTTGTCGTCTTGGAAATCAAGGTATTCATTTAGTCGAGTGTGCATGTTCTGATTCCAGTCCTTGATTGCTTTTTCAACCTTCATATTTATTGTAGTTATTTGTTCGGTGTGACTGGCTATAGCTGCTTACAGAGTATTTTCTGTGTCAACACTTCCCGATGTAATCTTCTCTTCAAGGTTTTGGATCTTGTTCTCGAGGTTGGTTATCTTGGATTCTCGTTGCTCGAGTGTTGCTTTGATATCTTTGATTTTGTTTTCTAGAGCAACGATGTAGTCCTTGATATTGTCAGGAATAATCATACCTGAGTAATCATGGGTGAATCCTTTGAAGGGAGTGGAGTTGGAGGGGGAGTCAGCCATGTTTGTTGTTGTTCCCTGGGTGGCGGCGGTGAGGGGGGTTGATGATACACCGGCGTCCTGCTGGGTAGACAAGTTGAGTTATAGGGTCCTTGCTGTTATTCTTTTATTACTGATGTTGTTTCTTCTGCGATATCCTTTCATAGTATCACTGAAGTAGATACTGTGTAGCAATGGAGAAGGCTTGTTTTCTCGGAGCTTGGGTTAAGTGGTTGTCTGGCAGCGGAGGCAGTGTTTGGGTTAGCAGGGCTGTCTTCCTTAGATCTTCTATTTTTGTCAAGATTTGGGTTACATTCTTAGTATTCTTGGGTCATGTTGTGGTCTACGTGGGTTCATGTAGTTGAACTTTCACTTAGGCCATCACAAGTTTTGATGAGCGATGTTTTTTGAGGAAGAAGAGCTGATAGGATGCCGCTGCTGCCGCTGCTGCTGCCGCTTCAAATGCTCCTCTTTAATAACAGTTTAATTTCATCTCCATAATTTCTTCTTGCACCCTCTGAAGCCAGTATTTCAGAGGATGTGGAAAATTATGTGCGATATCCATACCTACTGATATCAGTGGGTAATGAGGGACAAATTATTGGAGCAGTGGTCACAGTAATTTCAACAGGTGCAATATCCGCCTTTTGTACAGGCCAATTAACTTTATTTACCAACCACCTCTGTCCTTTAAACCAAGATTTAAGATACGTCCAGCCTTGTGACAAGAAATCAGCTGGATTTTCGTCACCAGGTATATGATTAAATGTCAACAAATGTTAACCCAAAATATTGTATTTCTCTTGCATTTGATTAATTTCAGCGACTCTGTTTTGTACATACACAAACTTACTGCTACCATTACGAATCCATTGTAAGGATACCTCATTATCAGATCAAATTACGGTGTCACTAATATTTATCCCTTGCAAATTATTTCTTACATAATTAGCTAATTTGACGCCTACATAAATGGCTGTTAATTCCAACTGAGTCAATGTATATGATTTAACTGGAGCCACTTTAGCCTTACATATGACAAGAGAAATAACATTATTACACTTAATATAAGCAACTGCTCCATTTGCCAATTTTGAAGCATCGCAAAAAATGTGTAATACAGTGGACCCCCGCATAACGATCACCTCCAAATGCGACCAATTATGTAAGTGTATTTATGTAAGTGCGTTTGTACGTGTATGTTTGGGGGTCTGAAACTGACTAATCTACTTCACAATATTCCTTATGGGAAAAAATTCGGCACCTGAACATACTACTGGAATGAAAAAAGTTCGTTAACCGGGGGTCCACTGTACATATATTATCACCATCTTGACTTGCTACATTACCTGGGAATTCCAACATTGGTATTTTTACATAATCACCCATTAATTCTTCCCACCTGTTAACAAATTCCTCATGTAGGGTTTCATCCCAAGCACACTTAAACTTCCATGTTTCTTGTATTAACAATTTCTCTCTTATTGTAAGGGGTGACACTAAGCCTAGTGGATCGAAACATTTGGAAACTTCAGCAAGACTCTCTTGGTTAATTTATTGGGCATACTATAATTATAAAGGTTTTAACAATAACAAATCTCTCGCAGTATCCCAGGTTAATCCCAATACGGCATTCGTCTCTCGACCCTCGGGTAGAGAGGACATACGTGGAACTGCACTTTGACCCCTGGTGGCAAGTGACAGCACTTTCATCATGGCAGAGAGTGGCCACAGACGTGTCAACACTGTTTGTGTGGAGCTGGTGAGGGGTGTGCTCAACGCCCAGAATACCAATACGTTGCTGACGCCGATACGACGCGAGACGTACAGCATTGCTAATGAAGACCTTTATGATGTTTCACTGAATGGCGTGGCACGAATTTTCGTCAAGTTCTGGCTGAGCAGCACTTATGAAAACATGGTGGCCAAGTACCAGGATAAGGTTAAGCCGGTTACCCCTGGCGCTAGTGTCAGTCTTCATGATGTGTCAAGGTTCTACACCTGGGTCAAGGTGCATAACGTACCTTTCGAGGCAGATGAGAGTGATTTACGGCATGTGTTCGGAAGATATGGGACGATTCATATGGCAACATTGGGACGTTGGCGAGATGGGCTGCTTGTTGGTTTCCCTAAAGGGACATTTTCCCTTAAAATGTCCCTGAAGCATCCTATTCCGTCATATGTGGGAATGGAGGACTTCTGGACTCAGGTGTACGTGACGTACACGGGTCAGAGGGGTACATGCCGCATGAATGGGGCGTACGACCACATAGCGGCACACTGTCCAATGCAATGTGGGAGACCTGAGGCTGAGGCGAGGTGTGATGATACTACTGAAAAGCTGACTTATGCAATGGCGACGCAATGTGAGCCTTCGCCATGGGAGGTGTGGAGTGTGGAGATGGAGAGGGAGGAGGCATTGTTGCCTGATTGTGTGACACTCACTGGAATTGGTGAGGACGTAGGCTTGGTGTCGGCAACGGGTGGCGAGGAGCCTGCAATTGCTAAACATGTTCTGGAAGCTTCCATTCAGGAGGCCCTGCACGACTTATTGGATGTTTTAGTGTCTAGTGTCGACAATACTGATTTGGATACCGTGAGTGTGGAGGCAGGGGTGGGAGGCCTCAACGAGAAGGAAGTGAGTGGTAAGGGGCTGGTTCAGAGTGTAGCAGTGAAGGTCCACTGGGAAGAAGCCCAGGAGGAGGCGATGATTGAGGAGCATAGCTCTCGCAAGAGGGCGGCTGTTATTTCTGATAGTGAGAATGATTTTACGCTTGGGCAAAGGACTGGGAAGAAAGCTTGGCATGATGTAACACCTAGAGGTAAAGGCGGCTTAAAGAATATTGAGTATATGAAAGGGGAAGGTAATTGCAAGTGTGGGGGGTGGGGTGGGGATTCTCACCTGGGTTCCAAGTGTAGGGTGCCTAAGGGTAAGCCTATTATGGCCTATCAAGCACCTTACTTTAAATGTTAATGGGTTGAAAGCAGTGGGTAAATGTAAAGTATTGGAGGCTTGTTTGAGGAGATATGTGCCAGATCTTGTGTTCCTGCTGGAACATACATTAATTATAAATCTTTGGGTGAATTGTCGATTACTGGATATGAAGTGTACATGGGTTGTTCTACACAATTGAAAGGTGGTGTGGCATTATTAATCAAGAAGGCCAGCCCGTTTCTTTTGCAGAGGTGTGAGGTAGGGCAGGAGGGGCAGGTGGTTAGGGTGGATGGTATGTGGGGTGGGGTTTGGGTGGGTTTCATTGGGGTGTATGGGCCGGCAAAAGGGGACATGAGCATTAAAAATAGGTTCTACCATTCAAGATCGCTGCCAGGCATTATGATTATAGGGGGTGATTGGAACTGTGTTGTATGACATTAGGATGTGGAGCCTAGAGGGAGGGTTTTTTTCGGGGGTTTTAGGGATGTGTTGCGAGGTGTGAATGTAGTGGATGTTGGAGGGGAGGTAGGTGGAGTGATGCACACGTTCATTAAACGTGATTATGCAGCGAGGCTTGATGGCATTTATGTATCTCAGGGGGTGAGGGTGGGCAGTGTGTGTGTGTGTTGAATGTAAGTTTCTCTGACCATCGAGGGGTTCTGGTGGATTTAAATTGGGAGGGTTTGCCAAAGTGTTTCAGGGGTTACTGGAAGATGAATGTTGGGTTATTGTGGCAAGGAGGGGGAGGGAATCTTTTCATTCATAACTTCTTCATTCTGGAAAGTGATGTAGTGGAGGCATACATAGCTTTAAGAAGTAGAGGCATACATACTTTAAAGAAGAGGTATGATAAAGCTCACAGAGCAGAGAGCGACCTGGTAGCGACCAATGAAGAGGCAGGGCCAGGAGCTATGATTTGACTCCTGCAACCACAATTAGGTGAGTACACACACACATACCGTCACCCTCCCTTTGTTAGGCAGTGGAGCCAGATAACATCTCTCCTTGGGCCCTGAGAGAGGAAGCCAATGCATTGTGTGTGCCGCTAACAATAGTCTTCAATAAATCTATCGAAACAAGATAACTTCCTAAGGTGGGGAAGACAGCAAACATAGTTCTAATTTTTAAGAAAGGAGACAGACAGGTAGTATTAAATTACAGACCACTATTGTTGACATGTATAGTATGTAAAGTCATGGAGATTATCAGGAGAGGAGGGTGACAACCAACACTGCTTCAGAGATGGGAAATTCTGCACCACAAGCCTACAAGTTCTATGACAAGGTAACATAAGTAAGACAGCCTGGTTGATCAGGCCGTGATCTAGCTTGAGTCCTGGTCAGAGACTGGGCTACAGGGGCATTGGCCCCCAAAACCCTCTCCAGATATACACCCTCCTGGTTTCCCCCACACACCCTCCTGTGATCCCATACACATCCTACTGGTTTCCCACACACACCCCTCTGGTCTCCCACACACACTCTCCTGGGCTCCCACACACCCTCCTGGTCTCCTACACACACCCTCCTGTGATCCCACACACACCCTTCTGTGATCCCATACACACCCTCCTGGTCTCCCACACACATCCTCCTGGGCTCCCACACACACTCTTCAAGGATCCCCCACACACTCTTTGGTATCTCGGTAAAGAGGATTTCTTCCATGCACATCATCATGTAACTACTAGTGATGAGTGAGAAGGATTGGATTCCAGAGGGATCTGCTTTCTTATTAGTGAATCTTGTCCCAGAAACCTCTTCCTGATCTTCCACCTCACCTTAGACAGAATTTAAGACTACATTCTCATGCTTCAGCTTCATTCCAGACCATGGAGCTGAACTTTTCTCTAGGCTGAGGAACTGACCACTTCAAATACTTTTTCTCCAAGGTTGATAGACTGGTTGCATCATCTTCATTTTCCTATTATACTTGTTGCCTCTGTATTTGACTGAAGAAGCCTACTGTGAAAGTGAAACATGTCAACAATAAAAATACCCAACTGTTGCACATGCTTTTTAATCATCTAACCAATTATATATACAGTTGAATAACCTGAGGACTCCTGCTATTCATACTTCTTGATATGAAGCCAAGAATTCTATTTGCTTTATTGCGAACACTTACGTTCTAGTGTCCTTGTCAGAATTAATCAGATGACCTATTTTGGCATCACTGGCAAACTTATATTGCTAATTATTTTCTCATTGGCTCTAGCTACCCACCTACTCACCCTCCTTCCCTTCTATCCCATCCCCTAAAGTTACATAAAAAAATATTCATTGAAAAATTTGCCACCACATAATGGGTATTATCATTGCCTTTCAAAACACTGTCCAACCCACTGCTTTGTCACCAAGTGCTTGCTGAAGCATTTTAAGTGTTTCATTAGCCATTTTACTGAGCCTGAAACAAAACTTTACACACACACATACTATTTTTTAATATTCCATTCAGTTACAAAAAAATTGCAAAAATGCACTGACAACACAACAAAAAATGATAACTAAGATGCATGTGCAACAGTTAGGTATCTTTATTCTTAAACAATTCACCTACACAATATGCTTCTTCACCTGAATACAGAGGCAGCAGAAGCAGTGGAGACATAGAGATGATGTAATCAGTCCATTACCCTTCAAGTAGTAGTTTTGTGGTGGTCAGTCCCACAGCCTGGAAAAAAATTTCCTCCAAAGTCTAAAACAATGTAAATCTGAAGAATCAGAGAGGAGAATTACATTCTGGCACAGGTGAATTGTGGAAAATCCTTCCAACGACAGTAGAGGCTGTTCCACAAGTACAAGAATGAATGTAATAATTGAAAGGCACTGTAGCAAGACTACTGGTTAGGTCCCTCTCAAATTCAATCTCACTTTAAACTAGTGGTCAGGCAATAAAGTTGTTGGAGCATCTGAAGTGTTGACTATAATAATGGTATACAATAGAGAAAGTTGATAAGAAACATGTGCAACAGTTAGGTATCTTTATTACAAAACATTTCACCTACAAAGCAGGCTTCTTCAGTCAAATACAAAGACACCGGAAGCAGGGAAGTTGTAGAGATGATGTAATCAGTCCCTTTTAGTAGTAGCTTTGAGGTGGTCAGAGAAGAGTTCTGCTCCATAGTCTGGAATAATGTGAAGCTGAAGTATCACAATGGAGACATATATTGACAAAGACTTAAAAGTTCTGAACACTAATAAGGCTACTGTCATGTATGAATTTTCACATGTTCTACAAGATTACTCCTACTCCTAAAACATTTTAGACACTCTGAACACTGATATGGCTTCTCTCCTGTGTGAATTTTTTCATGTTTAACAAGACCACTTTTACAACCAAATCTTTTCAGACACTCTGAACACTGATAAGGCTTCTCTCCTGTGTGAATTTTCTTATGTTTAACAAGACTACCTTTTTGACGAAAACATTTCAGACACTCTGAGCACTGATAAGGTTTCTCTCCTGTGTGAATTTTCATATGGTTAAGAAGATAACTTTTGTGACTAAAACATTTCAGACACTCTGAACACTGATAAGGCTTCTCTCCTGTATGAATTTCCTTGTGTTTAACAAGAGAACCTCTATGTCTAAAACATTGCAAACATTCTGAACAGTGATAAGGCTTCTCTTTTGAGTGAGTTTTCTTGTGTATAACAAGATAACTTTTTTGACTAAAGCATTTCAGGCACTCAGAACACTGAAAAGGTTTCTTTTTTGTATGAATTTTCTCATGTTTTACAAGTAGATGTTTTTGGTTAAAACATTTCAGGCACTCAAAACACTGATAAGGCCTCTCTCTTGTATGAACTTTCTCATGTTTAACAAGGTAACTTTTTTGGCTAAAACATTTTAGACACTCCAAGCACTGATAAGACTTCTCTCCTGTATGATTTTGAACATGTAGAGCAAGATCATATTTTTGGATAAAACATTTCAGACACTCTGAACACTGATAAGGCTTCTCTTCTGTGTGAATTTTCTCATGTTTAACAAGATAACTTTTTTGGCTAAAACATTTCAGACACTCTGAACACTGATAAGGCTTCTCTCCTGTATGAATTTTCTCGTGCATTACAAGATGACTTTTTTGCCTAAAACATTTCAGACACGCTGAACACTGATACGGCTTCTCTCCTGTATGAATTTTCTTGTGAATTACCAGATGACTTTTTATGCTAAAACATTTCAAACACTCTGAACACTGATAAGGTTTCTCTCCAGTATGAATTTTCTTATGTTTAATAAGATAACGTTTTTTGCTAAAACTTTTCAGACATTCTAAACACTGATAAGGCTTCTCTTCTGTATGAATTTTCTTGTGTCTACCAAGATAACGCTTTTCACTAAAACATTTCTGACACTCTGAACACTGATATCCTTCTACGGGAGGCTCCTTCATGCTAGTGAGGGGCTCTTGATCCAAAGAATTGGATCTTACCTCCCCTTCCTTGAACAGTACCTGATTGTCTTCCATTTCCCCAGGCACTGTATGACCTTAGAAGTTTAACACTCTCCTCATGAATGTAATAATAATAATAATAATAATAATGAATACTTGATAAGTTTATCTTCTAAATCAGCTTTAGTGTGAATAACAATATCTAATATTTTTTCATCTGTGATATTTTTTAAATAAAGTTCAGTACAGGACAGTATGAGCGAATGAACAGACTCACAGGCAAGGACCCACTAGGGGTGAGGGGGCAGTGGGGACAGACGAAGAATAGCTGTAGAGAGGAATGTCTTGAGTCTTAGAAGAAAGAGCTAGGGATAAACCCAGCAGCAAGGCATTATAAAGCAGATGTATACAGCAATACAGAAAGCATGAGAACACAGGCCGTGCTGGCAGAGATCTTGAGCCTTGGGTATATCTTGATCTTGATGGCGATTGGTGGCTGGAGGTCGGCAGGAAAGCAGGAGACAGAGGGAGATGGCAGTTTCAATGTGATTGGTCGTTCACATTTCCAAGTTGAAGTTGGAGAGAGAGGCATCAGCTACATCGTGATTAGTTGGAGATACAGGACAGTTAAAGTTGATTACTTGGTACAATTTCACTGGTCAGATGCCATTAAAAGACACTTGCACAAATGCTTCTTGTAAGATTTTGTAAGACTGGAGATCACAAGTGTCTGGAAACATGCAAGCTGGTTGTTGGTCCTCAAAATAGCTGTGGATTAAAAAAGTGAGTTAGGACAGTGCTGTATTCTAAAATTATCTGGATACATATACTGAATAAGAAAGAATATTAATACAAATGATGAACTTCTGTTACATGAAATAAGTGCAACCTTCTAAAGATTCACAACTCTTACTGTATATTACTAGCCATGAAACCCTTTTCACATAATAATTTTTTGTATATTTGAAAACAGGTGTTAAAGCCATATAGGTCATACAGCACAATGATGAATTCAATTGCAAAGGTATGGATGACTGGAATTAAGGCCTTAGTGAGGAAGAGGATGGTGAGATGAATATCACAGTTGGTATAATAAGTTAATTTCATTTAAAATGTCAATGGAGTCCGAGTTAAAGGTGGAACTTTCACTGAAGAGGGCAGTTAGCGATAGGGCATGGACTATTGTCAAAACTGAATTCTGCATGCCCTTGACTTTTGCAATTCATCAACCTGTCCACCCTCAGCAATAATCACTAGCAAATATGTTAATGTCCTGCAGATAACCAGTAACTCTCACAAGAGAAGGAACAAACTGGGTCAAGTAGTTGCTTTCTAACAGGCCATCCCCGATTGAGAAATGACCACTCAAACAAGCAACCATCACAGGATGAGTTCCACAGCCTAGGTCTGAGTATCCTCTGACCTCTAAGGCATCTTCACATTATCCCGTGACAAATACGTTAGAGCTTCCAGTCTCCCAATGGATGACCTAACACCAGTAGTGCCTGGCTCCTTGGAAATATTACTAGTATGATGCTCGAGTCACAGCTCTGTGGCTCAAGCATCATACTTACAGAAATGCAAGACTTATCGCCAGAGAAGACAACACTCAGTACCGAAGAATCCTGGAATCATCACTTATCTCTATATCCAACAACTTCAACCAGAATAACAGCTTCTAAAACATAGCTGAACCCCTTGCCAAGAAACTTCTTCATTGCTATCCCACATTAGAACATAAGAATGGAGAAACACCGCAGAAGGTCTACTCATATACTTATCCAATCTCTCTTCCAAGCTACCCAAGGTATTAGACTCTATAACCCTACTCGGTAGACTGTCACATGCAGCTTTCTCCACCTGACCCAGCATTCTCAACCTGACCTCGTCCTATAAATATTCACGGACCTTCCACCCAGGTAGATCTGTTTGTGGCTTGATAAAGCCCACTGTGTGGGCAAAATGTTGTCAATAAAGGATCACATTATGCTGCATATGTGTTTATATTTCAATAAGAAAGGAGGAAAACTGCAGTAGACCTGTTCGCCTAGAACCCACCTTCATTCTGAAGTTCGAAAAATTCTGAAATTCGAAACACTGCTGGCCCCAAGGGCTTCAATAAAGGGATGGGGACTGTAGTAATAATAACAGTAAAGAAAAGCTTCAAAAAGCTGCCAGTAGTTGGCGCCACCATCAGCAAAACATTGGTAACCACTACTAGTACACTTTTCACCTGTCTAGACTTAAGTAGTCTATTAGTACAGCGAACTCTAGGGAAACGATTTTAATAAATTCTAGAGAGCTTGTCCTTAACCGATTCTATCATTATCCGATTTAATTTTCCCCATAAGAAATAATGGAAATCCAATTAATCCGTTCCAGACACCCAAAAGTAATAAAATTTATTTTTTGTTCACATGAAATATACATTTTTCCTACACAGAAAACAATGAGACATGAATAAATACATGAAGAATAAATGACACTCACCTTTATTGAAGATTTATTGACGAGTGATGAGATGGGAGGAGGGGAGATGATAGAGGTGCTCTATTCTTTGGAAGGGGAATCCCCTTCCATAAGGACTTTAGGTAGCAAGTCCTTTTCCGGGGTTACTTCCCTTCTTTGTTTTTTAACCCTTTCAGGGTTTCGGACATACTAGTACGGCTTACGCACCAGGGTTTTTGACATACTAGTATGCCTAAATTCTAGTGCCCTCAAATCTAGTGAGAGAAAGCTGGTAGGCCTACATATGAAATTCAATTCAATTCAAGTTTATTCTCTATAAGGGTTACAATGTGGGGTTTACAGGTTTTGGATACTGTGTGGTTTACATGTTATAAAATACTAATTACAGACGGGGCCACTAGGACACCTAGCATGGCTAGGCATTTCGAGCAGACTTAGATTAATTCTTAACATTAAATCCTTACAGATTATGGTATTAAGGCTAAGTGACTACATCATAATTTGTGAGTTTAGCAATGTGAATGCTTTTGTTTTGGCACAATACAAAGTATCTATATTGGAGTATCATAGGCAAACTTATGACTAGTTAGGATTTATTATTTTAAGATTAAGATTAGTATTTCTGGGTTTATAGTCAGTGGGTGAGTGAGTGTAATTGTGAACCACCAGGTGGTTATCATGTAGTTAGTTGTCAGGGTGGATCAGGGAGATAAGATGTTTTCTAACTGTAGTTTTGAAAGTGATGAATATGTCTGTAGTTCTAGAGTTTTCAGGTAGGGTGTTCCAGATTTTAGGTCCTTTGAAATACATAGAATTTTTGTAAAGGTTTAGTTGAACACAGAGAATGTCATAGAGATGTTTGTGTCTGGTGTTATGCCTGTGGATCCTGTCACAACTATCGAGAAAGCATTTTAGGTCAAGATTAATATTGGAATTTAAGGTCCTGTAGATATAGATTGCACAGTAATAAGTGTGGATGTTCTAAACAGGGAGTAAGTTTTGATCTATGAAGAGTGGGGGGGTGTGTTGCCAGGGATGAGATTTAGTGATTATTCTTACTGCAGCTTTTTGTTGGGTTATTATTGGCTTTAGGTGTGTTGCTGCAATTGAACCCCAAGCACAGATAGCATAGGTGAGGTATGGATATACAGTGGTCCCTCGCTTTTCGTAGTTCTCAGCAATCGTAAATTTCGCCAATCATAGGGGTATTTTCGTATAAACATGGACTCGCTTTTCATAGGTTGACTCGCGAATAGTAGTTCGTCCGGGACGCGTATGCACGGTGTGAGCCGGGGTGGCCTCGCTACCCAGCCAGTCTGGCATTGTTTACCAGTGAGTGAAGGTCCCCTCAAGTGCTCCTAAAAAAATATTTCATAATATTCCACTCATTTTAGTGCTTGCAAGTATTAAATAAGCTGCCATGGCTCCAAAGAAAGCTCCTAGTGCCAAGCCTGTGGTAAAGAAGGTGAGAAATATGTACAGTGACAAAGTCTTGGGCCATTTTAGGGAAGCGTTAAAGAGACGCCAGAAACAGAGCTCTCTCCACAGTTACTTTGCGAGACAGGACTAGAGTGACTCTCAAGGTGGTCCTAGTGGCATTAACAAACAGAGAAGAGAAGCAACCCCAGAGAAGCAATTGGTACCTGAGGTGTTGCTGGAAGGGGATTCCCCTTCCAAACTGTAAATAATCCAATCTCTCTCCTCCTCCAGTCTCCTATACACTAAGAAGAATCTCCAATAAAGGTAAGTGTTACGCTGTTAATGTTTCATTCATCATTTCCCATTGTATTGTTTATGTACTACATGTATATTTCATGTAAAATTTTTTTTTGTTTTAATACTTCTGGGTGTCAGGAACGGATTAATTGCATTTACATTATTTCTTATGGGGAAAATTGATTCGCAAATCGTAAATTTCGTTTATAGTAACGGCTCCAGGAACAGATTAATTACGAAAAACGAGGGACCACTGTATAAGTGAATGGTATAGTGTGAGAAGGGCAGTTTGTGGCATGTAGTATCGTATCTTGGAGAGGATCCCCACTGTTTTGGATACTTTCTTTGTTATGTGTTGGATGTGGGTGCTGAAATTTAGGTTGTTGTCGAGGTATAGGCCAAGGAATTTGCCCTCATTATGTCTGGCAATTAGAGTGTTGTCGATCTTAATGTTAAGTTGTGCAACACCTGCTCTGCTACCAAACATAATATACGTGTAGTAGGTTTTGCCAGTGTTAAGTGTAAGTTTATTGGCTGTCATCCAAGTCAATATTTTGAGCAGCTCCTCGTTAACAATGGTGTTGAGGGTGGCAAGATTAGGGTGGGAGATGACATAAGTCGTGTCGTCAGCAAAGAGAATGGGTTTCAGGTGTTGGGATATGTTTGGAAGATCATTGATGTAAATGAGGAAGAGCAGGGGTCCAAGGACACTTCCCTGTGGAACTCCAGTATCAAGTGGCTGTATTGATGAGGCTATGTCTTTAATGGTGACATACTGATACCTATTAGAAAGGTAGGATTTAAAATATGCAAGCGCATGGCCTCTTATACCATAGTGGTCAAGTTTGTGGAGTAGGATGCCATGGTCTACTGTGTCAAACGCTTTTCTTAGGTCAATAAAAATTCCTAGCGGATATTCCTTATTTTCCAATGCTTTGTAAAGCAGGTCTAGCATTTTTATAATTGCATCATTAGTGCTTTTATTTTTCCTGAATCCAAATTGGCAGGGGTTGAGTATGTTTTGTGACGTTATAAATGAATATAGTCTCCTGTGCACGAGTTTCTCGAAGATTTTGGATAGCAATGGTAAGTTTGATATTGGCCTATAGTTGTTTACATCTGTAGGGTCACCACCTTTATGTATTGGTGTAACCCTTGCTGTCTTGAGTAGTGTCGGGAAAGTGCTAGTTTCTAGTGACTTTTTAAAAAGTAATGTGATAGCATGCGAAAGGACATGGGCCGCTCGCTTGTACAATAATGGTGGGACATGAGACAGATTCCCCCCGAGTTATTTTTAAGTGACTATGATCGTGGTGACTTCCGTGGGCTCAGTTGGTACAAGATAGAAGGAATTTGGGAAATTCCAATCTACGTAGTCCCTGGCACGGGCATTGGTACGTGGGATTTTACTGGCGAGATTAGATCCTATGTTTGAGAAGAAGTCGTTTATCTTGTTAGCTGTATCAGTGGGATGCAGTGGTGTTTCATGAGGTTTAGTTAGGACAATATTCTTGGTTTTTTCAGTTTGTGGGTCCCCAGAATCTGGGAAAGTGTTTTCCAGGTCTTTTTTATATCTCCTCTTGTGTCAGTGAATCTGCTGGAGTAGTACAGTTGTTTGGCTTTCTTTATTAATTTGGTGAGAACTGTTGAATATTGTCTAAGAATATCTTTGTGTATTAGGCCCTGTCTATATTGCTTTTCGTATTGGTGTTTCTTATCAATGGATTTCAGAATGCTGCTGGTTAGCCATGGGCAACCAAGCCGTTTATTCGTGATCTGTTTCGTTTTTATAGGACAATGTTTGTTGTATAGTCTAAGTATTTTGTTAAGAAAAATGTCTGTCCAATCGTCAATACTATTGGCGTTGGAGAATTCTGTAGGCCAGTCAACAGTCTCTAGGTCTGCTGTGAAATTCCTTATTGAGGCCTCGTCATGGAGTCTTAATGAAACTTCGTTGTATTCGAGTGGTGGCTTACTAATGTTTGCTAAGAGGAAGGTTGGGTAGTGGTCAGTAGTGCTGTCTGTGATTATCCCTGATTTAAGGGGGGCTAGTATATTGGTCCATATGTGGTCTATTATGGTTGCACTTGTCTCAGTCAGCCTGGTTGGTTTAGTTATTGTTGGTATGAGAAGTGTGTTCATATTGTTGATGAAATCAGTTACAGTCTGATCATCTGGTAGGCCAAGATTGATATTGAAGTCTCCAGCTAAGAGAAGGTGGTGCTTGTTCATTTGTCTGTTTGTTATTAGTGACTTTAGATTCTCACTGAAGTTTGGGATGTTTGTGTGGGGTATCCGGTATATGGCACCGATTGTTATATGCATCTTGAGTTTTTTTTGCAGTAAAATTAGCAAAAATGTATTCCCCATGTATTAGTGATAATACAAGATAGTTGGTTAGAGTAACAGATTGCAGTACCACCCACAACTTGGTATGGTCTGCAGTTGTGGATTGCTGTGTATCCTGGTAGTGGGTAGATATCAATTGTGTCCTGCTTAAGCCAGGTCTCAGGAAGAATAATGCAGGAGAAGGGCATCTTTAGTGACTCAAGGGGTGCCAGGAGGTCATCATAGTGCTTGCTTAAGGACTTGACGTTGTAGTTAAGAAATGATAGACTTTGAGCAGTGTTCAGGATAGTGCTGGCTTGTGATGCTGTGTAATAAAGGCAATTACTTTCCAATAAGTTTTGATTGTGTGTTAGATTATGGAGGTTTAGATCAGAGTCAACATGATCATTCATCTTTTAGGCTTAAATAGTGGTTGTTTATATCCTGTATTATGTGGTGAGTTCTAATACTGATTTCTGAAGTGGTGGGAGGTTTGGATAAGTACACTGCTAAAGCACTTTGGTCATATAGAGTATAGTCACTAATAAACATAATGAAATTGATATTGATATATGAAAGACTGGGTCTATGTGGTCAGTGTGTGCAGTGTAAAAAAAATCCTGCAGCACACAGTGCGTAATGAGAAAAAAAAACTTTGACCGTGTTTTTGGATTAAAACCTCGACTTTGCACTGTATTTTCGTATAGTATTTATTGCTATATTTTAGTTTTCCTGGTCTCATTTTATAGAATGGAAGACATATCACAGAAATTGAGATGATTTTGACTGGTTTTACAATGAAAAGTACCTTGAAATTGAGCTCAAAGTAGCAGAAATGTTTGATTTTTACCAAAGTTAAAAAGTAAACAAATCATGCTATGCGTCCAATATACGTCAACTGGTGAGTCTAATATTCTTTCACAAGTGCGCTGATATTATCTATACCATTTCTACACTAATGCAGTAGTCTGCATAACAGTAAATCTTCTGTTTTTTTGTGAGAATAAAAATTCAAAGTGGAAAGCAAAAGAATCTAAGAGGGGCGTGGGGACATGACTAATGAACAGAGGAAATGTTATTTTAGTGCCAGGAATGTCTTTCTTGTTTATTCTGGACCCTATTCGGATATTGGCATCTTTTGAAATTTGTGTGAAATTGGCAAAATTGCTAAATTCTGACCATTGTACTGGATAGTTGAAATCGGTAAATGAGTGGTTTCTTGTACTCATTCGATAGAAAAAAATGGAGTTCTAGCGAAATACTAGTTATGATTTTTGTCGACTAGTACACTGGAATTGGCTGAAAATAGGGCTCAAAGTGGGCAAAATCTCTGATGCGTAAACATCGCCGAGACCGCTAACTTCGCGAGAGCATAATTCGTAAGTTTTCCATCAAATTTCATACTTTTGGTGTTTACCTGGAGAGAGGTGTCATGATGATCGGGAAAACATTCTCTATCTTTTCATAAGAAAAGATTTTTTTTTTTTTTTTTGAAATTTGGGAGACCCTGAGAACAAGTCTGGGAGAGGGCCTGTCAACCCTGAAAGGGTTAATGCCACTGGGAACAACTTGACAATCACTGGACCTCTGATGCACCAAAAATCTGTCCATAGAGCTCTGTTTCTGGCATTCCTTGAAGATTTCCCTAAAATGGGACACAACATTGTCATTGTAAAAGTCACCAGCACAGCTTGCAACAGCTGTGTCAGGGTGATGTTCATCCACAAAGGCTTGCACCTTTGTCCACATTGTACAAATGTCCTTAATCGTCCAAGAAGGCAACTTCCTCCATCTCTCTCTCTCCCCTCCTCTGAAGCAATTTCCTCAGCTGTGGTCTGTTGCTGTTGCAGATGCTCTTGCAGCTCATCAGTGGTTAGCTCTTCATCATCGTCCTCCACCAATTCTTCCACATCCTTGCCACTAACCTCCAACCACATGGACTTCCCCAATGACACAACAGATTCCACAACTGGTATAGGCTCCCCAGGGTTAGCCCCAAACCCTTCAAAATCCCTCTCTTCTACACATTCTGGCCACAATTTCCTCCAAGCCAAGTTCATAGTCCTGCAAGTCACTCCCTCCCATGCCTTACCTATAAGGTTTATGCAACTGAGGATACTGAAGTGATCTTTCCAAAACTCTCTTAGGGTCAATTCAGTGTCTGAGGTCACTTCAAAGCACTTTTGAAACACTGGTTTGGTGTACAGTTTTTTGAAATTTGAAATGACCTGCTGGTCTATGGGCTGGAGGAGAGGAGTGGTGTTAGGAGGCAAAAGCCTGACATTTATGAAACTCAACTCCCCCACAATTCACTCTTGCAAGTCTGGAGGATGAGCAGGAGCATTGTCTAATACCAGGAGGCACTTGAGGTCCAATTTATTTGCCAGGAGGTATTTTTTCCACAGCGGGGCAAAACACATGATAGAACCAATCATGGAAAATGTCCCTAGTGACCCATGTCTTACTTTTTGCCTTCTACATCACACAAATTAGCCTTGACGACACTGTTTTTCTTGAACACTCTGGGAGTTTCAGAGTGATACATGAGTAAAGGCTTCACTTTGCAATCCCCACTAGCATTACTACAAAACATGAGAGTTAGCCTGCCTTTCATAGGCTTGTGTCCTGCAAGTGCCTTTTCCTCCTGAGTAATGTAGGTCCTGTTTGGCATTTTCTTCCAAAACAGGCCTGTTTTGTCACAATTGAACACTTGTTGAGGTTTTAATTTTTCAGCCTCTATGTACCCCTTAAAGTCTTGCACCTATTTTTCAGCCGCTTTTCGGTCAGAACTGGCAGCCTCACCATGCCTTATCAAACTGTGTATGCCACTACGATTCTTAAATCTCTCAAACCATCCTTTGCTGGCCTTAAATTCACTAACATCAGCACTAGTTCCAGGCATTTTCTTAATGAGGTCAACATGCAGTTGCCTTGCCTTTTCACATATGATTGACTGTGAAACACTATCTCCTGATAATTGTTTCTCGTTGATCCACACCAACAACAATCTCTCCACATCTTCGAGTATTTGCAATCTCTGTTTTGTAAGCATACTTGCACCTTTTGCAACAACAGCTTCCTTGACTGCCTTTCTGTTGGCCAAGACAGTAGCGATGGTTGATTGGGGTTTGTTATACAACCGGGCCAGCTCAGAGGCACGCATTCCACTTTTGTGCTTTGCGATTATCTGTTTCTTCAATTCGATAGTATTTCTCACCTTTTTTACCACAGGGTTGGCACCAGAAGCTTTCTTTGGGCCCATGGTGCCTTATTTAGTAGTTACAAGCACTAAAAACAATGGAATAATACAAAATGTATTACATGTATGCGTGGAACCGTCCGCCCTGGCTCGTAAACAATGGCACACTGCCTGAAAAATTTGCATGGTGGGGTGTTAGTAAGCCAAGGTTCCACTGTATTTTGTGTGCATCCAAGACCATATCATCCAGTGCATCCAAGACCATATCATAGTGATCCAGTAGTTGTGAGAGGCAGGAGCGACCTACCTGAACCCATGTTGCCCTAGATTGTGCAGTTTTTGGGAATCAAAGTTGTTTGCAATCGTGCTTCTTAGCACTCTTTCAAAGATTTTTATGATGTGGGACGTTAGAGCTATTGGTCTATAGTTTTTAGCTAATGCTTTGCTGCCACCTTTATGGAGTGGGGCTATATTTGTTGTTTTTAGTGACTGTGGAATTTCACCCATGTCTAAGCTCCTTCTCCATAGTATACTTAGGGCACATGAAAGGGGTTTCTTGCAGTTCTTAATAAACACAGAGTTCCACGAGCTGAGTGCATGGGCATGTTCTCAATGGCATGTTGTCATGGGCATGTTGTCAATTGGTAGTCTCATCCTTTCAGAACGTCCTATAACCTATGCCCTAAGTAAAGAAAAACGATTCTGGAACATGTGTTCAGCAAGCTGACTGGCTGGCTGGGTGCCTTGCTGCCTCACTGACTTACTTTGGTTGTCTCTATGTCTCTATCTCACAGATACACATGAGTACACATGAGTACATAATGTAAATTACCCAGGATAACCCAAAAAAGCCAGACAAAGTACTATACTGTGCTTATAGACATAAGGCACAAGCATGACTGGCAAGTAATACGCATTTTCCCTTGTTCAGGAATCAGACGTGACGATTCTGCAACGTGTTTAATACCTTTTGGTTCATGAGCGTCTCTCTCTGAGACAGACACACGGGCAGACAGAAAGACAGAGACAGATAAGCAGAGACAGAGATAAACAAAGCTAGACAGATAGATAAGAGAAACAGACAGACAATGTTTATGTGTAACAGTAACATCAAACAAAGCCAAAGTTCACTGGAGCAGTGCCCAATCAGTAATATTAGAGTGACTGAACCTTCAGCAGTGTTGAGTGACACTCTTTGATGCCATGCTTAGGAGTTTCATATACTCCAGCATATTTAAAACATTGTTGGGACCTATAAAGCCTTTGTATATATACAGGTCTCCCTCCACATTCGCGAGGGTTAGGGGATCAAGAACCTCGTGAATGCTGAAAAATCATGAATGGTGCACAAATATATTGAAGCCTAACAATACTGCTTCCTTAAACTACTGAACCATGAACAATCATAAAACACATTAAAACATCATAAAATATTGCACTAGTGCCAGCCCTTTGGTAAAGAAGATGAGAAAGACTATAGAATTCAAGAAAGAACTCGTAGCAGAGTACCAAAGTGGAGGGAGAGAGAGGGAAGAATGTGCCTTCTTCAGTGATTCAGTGATTCTACGATGTGTATGATATGAAAGCAGCATGAGTCGATAAAGGCTATAGCACCAGCTAGCAATGAAGTGTAGCATTAACAGTGTAGCAAGTAAGTTAAGCGATTAATCAATAGAAAAAGGACAGCACGAACCTAATTCCTCCAATGTTGTTAGAGTTATATAGTGCGATTGACAACACTGCAGTCTCTAGTCTCTACCACCTCAGTTGCTGCCTCCACCACCACTATGTATGGCTTATGCTTTCAGTGAGGGGGGGGGGGTGTTATCAGGCAGTAGACAGTGTGATCATTTGCATTACCATCTTTTGTTGACTTTTTATTGCCTTAAAGTGATTGCTGTTGTGGATCTCCAGGCACAAATAGTGTAGGTGAGGTAGGGGTAGTGTGCAGCATACTGCAAGTTGTGCTGCTTGAGGTACAGTAGAATATCTGTATCCATGGATTCGGTTTCTGACGTTTACCATGGCTCAAAAATATTAAATGGAAAATTCCAGAAATAAATTATTCCTAAATATCAAACTGTGCATCATTCTTCAGAAAGTCAATAGCCTAACACAACATCACAATGCCTACACCATCACCTTGCTTCATCTTATCATCATAGGGTATGAAAAACATTGAAAATATTTGAAAATGTTTGAAAAATGAGTTAAGATTACCAAAAAATATTCCAACAATCGGGCAACATTTTGGTGTAAATTTCATCTTTGTAAGATGATGTGATGATGCCAGAGTTAGTATATCCCAGTGCATGTAGTGAATTTTCAGCAATTTTTTCCCCTGATATCATTTTTTCCTCTAATATATTAAAATCACATCAAATCATACCACGGGCAGGGCGTGAACCTGCAGTTCGAGAGTCATAAAACTCCAGACTGACATGTTAGCCATGAGTTCAAGCCCCACCCGTGGTATGGTTTATTTTCCATCATGTTATTACTATTTCATGAGTCATTAAGCTCATCATTTGGCATCATTACAAAGTGGAGAGGAGCTTATACCAGACATGGGAGAGCTAATGCTGGAACGCCATGATGAAGAAGCATATCGCTCTGTGTTACAAAACTTGTCTTCTTAAAACGTCTCCAGAGAATGGTAGAGTGTTAGGTAATTGATTCCCGTCTAATAGTTGGCCTGTTTCCGGTTTTGTAACAAGAAATTGTAAAACAGTAGACCGTCGTTTAACACAGTTCTGTCTTGCATGTTTTGGTTATAGCACGATTGAAGAAATGCGTCATATTTTTGTTTAACACTTTGTAAAATTAGTTTAACACGGTTGCGGGAGGGGAAAAATTTTTGAGCGAGTGGTCACCTGGCGGGAGGAATGGCCTGTGAGTTACACCATTGAGTCAAGTCAGTTAGTAAATCAGTTAGGTCAGTCAGTAAGCCATTCAGTAAGTCAAGTCAGTCAGTAAGTCAATCAAGTCAGTCAGTCAAGTCAGTCAGTAAATCAGTCAAGTCAGCCAGTCAAGCCAGTCAGCTAGTTCTTTTTAATTGCATGCTCTTTTTAATTGTACGAACTGATGCTTCATTAAGGCCACTCTTAAGCTTATCTAATATCTCAGTTTTCTTTGTAATTCCAAGATTTGAACACTTAAACCTTTTCTTGTCACTTGCAGGAACACCTGTATGCTTACTGGGTGCCATGATTGCTTGACAGATTTAACAAATGGCAATGAAAATAAGAAAATATATATGTAAATAAAAACAGTGAGCTTTCTGAGTAGTACATTGCTGTCCTACACGCATATGAACAAAACTGAAGGCTGGGAGGGTGGTGTGGGTGACTTAGGGTGGTGGGGGATGGTGGTAGGTCCCCCTCAGCCTCCAAAACTCACCTACACCACCCTCCCAGCTGTCAGTTTGGTTCATATAGGCGTAGGACAACAGTAATGTAATTGGGAAGCTCGCTGTGTTTATGTACATATATATTTTCTTATTTTCATTGGCATTTGTTAACCCTTTCAGGGTCCGTGCCGTAGTTCTACAGTTTTGAGTTGAGGGTCCAAACTGTAGATCTATGCCATGAGCTCAGCTCATTCTGATAAGCTGTGAGCAGTAAATTTGAGTCTAGATATGAGAGAATACATCAGTGTGGTATGTGTGCACCACACAAAACAAGTCCTGCAGCACACAGTGCATGAGAGAAAAAACTGAACCATAATCTTCGATTAAAACAGCAAATTTGCAGTGTTTTTTCATATGTTTTTTATAGTTTTATTTGCAATTTCTTGGGCTCATTTGATATAATGGAAGATATATTACAGAAATAGAGATGATTCTGATTGGTTTTAGTACTGGAAATGGCTTGAAACTGAGCTCAAAGTAGTGGAAATGTTAAATTTTTGCCAATGTTCGAGAGTAAACAAATCACCTCACACGTCTAATACACCCCAGCTGGTGGGTCTAATATATGTTTACAAATGTGGTGATATTATTTATACAATTATTATATTTTTTGGTTTGAATAAAAATTCATTATGTGAATAAAAAATCAAAATGGAATTCATTTGTAAAGCCTGAAAATGTAACTAATGAACAGAGGAAATGTTAGTTTAGTGCCAGGAATGCCTGCATTATTTATTCTGGACCCTATTTTGAAATTGGAATATTTTGAACTTTGAGTTAAATTGGCCAAATTACCAATTTCCGATCACTTTATTTTGTAGTTTAAGCAGTTGATTTGGTGATTTCTTGTGCTCAATCAATAGAAGTAATACTAGTGAAATTGCTAAGAATTTGGTCGACTGGAATAATGTAACTGGCCTAAAATAGGAGTCAAAGTCGGCAAAATCGCCGATGCATAAATATCGCTGATACATCAAAATTCATGAGGGCATAACTTCATCAATTTTCCATCAAATTTTGTTCTTTTTATTTTATTACCTTCAGAAAAAGATTTTCTACTATTTCATAAGAAAAAATAACAAGATTTTTTTTGAAAATTCTTGGACCCTGGTGCACACTTTGAAATTTGGCCTCTGGACCCTACAGTGGACCCCCGCATAGCGAACTTAATCCGTGCAAGAGGGCTGGTCGTTATGCGAAATGTTCGCTATGCGAATTAATTTTCCCCATAAGAAATAATGGAAATAAAATTAATCCGTGCAAGACACCCAAAAGTATGAAAAAAATTTTTTTTTACCACAAAAAAAATGTTAATTTTAGTACACACAAACTGAAAAAGGCATGCACAATTACATGACACTTACTTTTATTGAAGATCTGGTGATGATTGATGGGATGGGAGGAGGGGAGAGAGAGTGTTAGTGTTTAGAAGGGGAATCCCCTTCCATTAGGACTTGAGGTAGCAAGTCCTTTTCCGGGGTTACTTCCCTTCTTCTTTTAATGCCACTAGGACCAGCTTCAGAGTCACTGGACCTCTGTCGCACAACAAATCTGTCCATAGAGCTCTGTACCTCCCGTTCCTTTACGATTTGTCTAAAATGGGCCATAACATTGTCATTGAAATAGTCACCAGCACGGCTTGCAACAGCTGTGTCAGGGTGATTTTCATCCATAAAGGTTTGCAGTTCAACCCACTGTGCACACATTTCCTTAATTTTTGAAGTAGGCACAATGGATTCCACAACTGGCATAGGCTTCTCAGGGTTAGCCCCAAACCCTTCAAAATCTTTCTTAATTTCCATACTAATTCTCACCCTTTTTACCACAGGGTTGGCACTAGAAGCTTTCTTGGGGCCCATGGTCACTTATTTTCCAGAAACAGCACCGAAAACACTGTAATAATACGAAATATTCCGAGTGTATGCTTGAATGTTACCGCGGAGGCTGGCTGGTAAACAATGGACGCGTCTCGGACGAAGGTCGCTGAGCGGGTTTTTGTCCACTATGCGGGGCAAAATTTTGGCGAACAAAGCGTTCGCTATGCGGATTGTTCGCTATGCAAGGCGTTCGCTATGCGGGGGTCCACTGTATAAGGGTTAAATGCAGGCTGGGGAAAGTTATGACCTTTTGTAGAAAAGTGTTTCACTGGTTTCTCCCTTGCTTGAGAGTCAGCTATCAGAAATTGTTCAGCTAGCAAGGAGAGTACCAGGTGATGGTTTTAAAGATTTGAAGGGAGAAGATGGGAATGAGCTCTTAGAAAATGAAGATGAAGATAGGAGTCCAGAGGAAATGTTGTCAGAGCTCAGTGCACAGATACAAGGGAGCCAGATAAAAGATGAAGAACCTAAAGAAGAACAGTTAACATTGCAGCATTTATGTGAGCAGTTCCATGTTGCTGCTAAACTAGCAAACTTTTTCACCGAAGAGCACCTTGACAAACCTAGAAGCAATGCTTTAGAATGGGGTCTAGACGAGCAGATAATGCTGTATAATGTACTACAGGGTAAAAGAGAACAGAGATCCATTACAGAATTTATAAACACTCCAATACATCCATCCACTTCAGCACAAGTACCTCAACCATCCACAACCAACAACCATCCACCTTAGCCCAGTAGGGCCACAGCATCCCTCTCCACAATCATCAACATACACCAGCAACCACAATTTAAGGTAAATAATATTATTTCTGTTGCATTTGTAGTCGTAAGCAATAAAAATAACATAATACATCATGACAGTGTACAATACTAATTACTAATTAATTTTTTTGTAAGATCTAGAAGTCTAAAAAAAAGTTGTTTGGCTTTTTTGGGGCTTTTAGAAATGTAATCCTATTTTTCCCATTAATTCTTCAGTTTGACAGATTTACCTAACACGGCATTTTGCTGAGAACTACTAAACACCTAAAATGATATAGATGAAGGTTTCGCAGTAAAGATCGAAAACCAAAACCTGGTCATTGTGGTTGTATACAAGCCTCTGGATGTGATAAATGGTTTTGAAAACTGACAGCTTGGAGAACTGAGACATTTATGCAACATACGAGAATCTTTACTGAAGAAACGTTTCGCCACACAGTGGCTTCATCAGTCTTATACAAGGTAGGAAGGTATAAGGAAAGGAGGACACCTACTTAGACTAGTGGATGGTTCCACTATGACTGCACCTCCTCCTGCTTCACCTCACCTGACTATAGTATATAAGCCACTGCTATGGCCCTGTGCTGTACTTTCTGCAAGATTGATGGACTGAACACATCGACTTCAGGCTGAGGGACAGATTACCTCAAACTCCTCCTTTCCTTATACCTTCCTACTTTGTAAAAGACTGATGAAGCCACTGTGTGGCAAAAGGTTTCTTCAATAAAGATTCCCATATGTTGCATAAGTGTCTCAATTCTTAAAGCCTCCGGATACAACTTCCCAGCAATTCCAAGAACAGCTTTTGAAAATTGACCACTGTCTGGAAAATCTTCCAACTCCTGCCCCAAACGTCTTGATACTGGGGCTTTCAACCTGAGACACCCAAAATGGTGGAGTGTAACAAATAATATTTTAGCAGATAACACCCCAGGAGGCAGCTCAGATGAAAATTCACACACACACGAGCTATTAAATCTCTGCCCCAAATTCACCCTAAACTAGAAAATATTAGATTCTACAAGACTAGAAAATACGCTGGACCTCACCTTCACTAGCAATGATGCTCTGATATGTATTACAGGTCCGCCATCACAAATCCGGCAATCAGTTATTCGGTTCCTTCAGTTATTCGGCACTAATTTTGGCTAGCATAATTTCAAATTTCCAGGGTCACCACACCAACCTGCTAGTACTGTTTGGTGGCGCTACTTGCTGCATAAGTCATTCCAATTTCTTTTTCTCCATTTATTGTTTTAACCTGCTTACTTTTAGCCCTAGCCATGGTTCCAATGAATAAAAGAAATGCTTCTCATTATGTAAAGCATCTACACAGTACATTATCCATTAAAGATAAGGTGGCTTTGAAGCCACTGTCGGTTGTCATGAACTCAGTTTCATGAAGCAGGAGAATATGCTTTATTATTACACTAATATCATGGAGGGAATATTTTGAGGAATTGTTAAATGTTGATGAAGATAGGGAAGCTGTGATTTCGTGCATAGGGCAAGGAGGAACAACATCTTGTAGGAGTGAGGAAGAGCCAGTTGTGAGTGTGGGGGAAGTTCGTGAGGCAGTAGGTAAAATGAAAGGGGGTAAAGCAGCTGGGATTGATGGGATAAAGATAGAAATGTTAAAAGCAGGTGGGGATATAGTTTTGGAGTGGTTGGTGCAATTATTTAATAAATGTATGAAAGAGGGTAAGGTACCTAGGGATTTGCAGAGAGCATGCATAGTTCCTTTGTATAAAGGCAAAGGGGATAAAAGAGAGTGCAAAAATTATAGGGAGATAAGTCTGTTGAGTATACCTGGTAAAGTGTATGGTAGAGTTATTATTGAAAGAATTAACAGTAAGACGGAGAATAGGATAGCAGATGAACAAGGAGGCTTTAGGAAAGGTAGGGGGTGTGTGGACCAGGTGTTTACAGTGAAACATATAAGTGAACAGTATTTAGATAAGGCTAAAGAGGTCTTTGTGGCATTTATGGATTTGGAAAAGGCGTATGACAGGGTGGATAGGGGGGCAATGTGGCAGATGTTGCAGGTGTATGGTGTAGGAGGTAGGTTACTGAAAGCAGTGAAGAGTTTTTATGAGGATAGTGAGGCTCAAGTTAGAGTATGTAGGAAAGAGGGAAATTATTTCCCAGTAAAAGTAGGCCTTAGACAAGGATGTGTGATGTCACCGTGGTTGTTTAATATATTTATAAATGGGGTTGTAAGAGAAGTAAATGCGAGGGTCTTGGCAAGAGGCGTGGAGTTAAAAGATAATCACACATAAAGTGGGAGTTGTCACAGTTGCTCTTTGCTGATGACACTGTGCTCTTGGGAGATTCTGAAGAGAAGTTGCAGAGATTGGTGGATGAATTTGGTAGGGTGTGCAAAAGAAAAAAAATTAAAAGTGAATACAGGAAAGAGTAAGGTTATGAGGATAACAAAAAGATTAGGTGATGAAAGATTGGATATCAGATTGGAGGGAGAAAGTATGGAGGAGGTGAATGTATTCAGATATTTGGGAGTGGACGTGTCAGCGGATGGGTCTATGAAAGACAAGGTGAATCATAGAATTGATGAGGGGAAAAGGGTGAGTGGTGCACTTAGGAGTCTGTGGAGACAAAGAACTTTATCCTTGGAGACAAAGAGGGGAATGTATGAGAGTATAGTTTTACCAATGCTCTTATATGGGTGTGAAGCATGGGTGATGAATGTTGCAGCGAGGAGAAGGCTGGAGGCAGTGGAGATGTCATGTCTGAGGGTAATGTGTGGTGTGAATATAATGCAGAGAATTCGTAGTTTGGAAGTTAGGAGGAGGTGCGGGATTACCAAAACTGTTGTCCAGAGGGCTGAGGAGGGGTTGTTGAGGTGGTTTGGACATGTAGAGAGAATGGAACGAAACAGAATGACTTCAAGAGTGTATCAGTCTGAAGTGGAAGAAAGGCGGGGTAGGGGTCTGCCTAGGAAAGGTTGGAGGGAGGGGGTAAAGGAGGTTTTGTGTGCGACCGGCTTGGACTTCCAGCAGGCATGCGTGAGTGTGTTTGATAGGAGTGAATGGAGACAAATGGTTTTTAATACTTGACATGCTGTTGGAGTGTGAGCAAAGTAACATTTATGAAGGGGTTCAGGGAAACCGGCAGGCCGGACTTGAGTCCTGGAGATGGGAAGTACAGTGCCTGCACTCTGAAGGAGGGGTGTTAATGTTGCAGTTTAAAAACTGTAGTGTAAAGCACCCTTCTGGCAAGACAGTGATGGAGTGAATGATGGTGAAAGTTTTTCTTTTTCGGGCCACCCTGCCTTGGTGGGAATCGGCCAGTGTGATAATAAAAAAAATCAACACTACAGCTTATTTGCCTATCACAATTGATCTAATATGACATAAGAAACAATATAACGTGTTGAATACTCCAGAATGAATAATATCTGGCATAACACTGAGCAGTTCAGCGGAGGTATGAAGAGGATATAGTATACAAGTACCATTCTCCTATCCCTGTCTTGGTGACTTATATTAGAGAAAATGGAGTGTAGCACAGGACTAACTGTGATATACACTCATACTGCACTTTCTTCTTCTTCTTCTTATGACCAGAGCTTTGGTAAGATGGGTAAGGAAGAAGGATGGGTAAGGATAGAAATATTGGAAAAGGGTGGGAGGGGGGAGAGAGGTAAGATATAAAAGGTAAGTGGCCCAACCACTTTACCTGGAGTTTACCTGGAGAGAGTTCCGGGGGTCAACGCCCCCGCGGCCCGGTCTGTGACCAGGCCTCCTGGTGGATCAGAGCCTTGGTGTAATTTAAAAAGTGTATGTGAAATGATAAGATATTCTTTAAGGGGTATAATACTAACCCATCAGAGTCACATAGATATAACAGATATATAAGTACATGACTTTGAATTGGTAGCAATTATACAAGTTGCAATTGCTTTTTTTTTTTTCTTTTTTTGCGATTGCACAACGGATATTTATGCGACAATAAAGGCAATAATTTTCTGGCCAGTTTATAGAATTACGTGACAATGGCTTCTTACAGGTGGTGTCCAGCCATAGTAAATAGCATAATTTTTACATTAGATTGTTATATAAGATGTCTCCCTAATTGGGGGCGATGATTTTCTCAGTATACATAGAAGGGTTCTGGTGTTACCCAATCTTCTTCATCAGGGAGGTTGCTCAATATCATGGGTCGATGGTAATCAGCTTTATGGATAAAACGACGGACCCTCTGTGGGAGAGTCATTTGAGTCCTGTGAGGAGTATTGATGATATAATCCGTGGTATTTACCACTTGTGTAGGATGTTCTCTATCTGGCATGTATAGTTCTTGCATTGTATAGAGTTGTTTCTTTTTTAGGGTGTCAAGGTGTACATTTATGGCATTAATATCTTGTTGTATGTGTAAATCTGCCATTTTAACTCTGTCTCTCCTCCTGGTATTGATAATGAAGCGAAGAGCTCTATTCTGGACCCTTTGTAACCATAGCATATTGGTCTTTGTTGTTAATGACATTGGGACACAAGGGTATTCGAGTATAGGTCTTATTAACATTTTATACAGATGTTTTTTGACATGTGGAGGGGCTTGATTGAATCGAAAGAGACTGCTAAGACCGGCTTTGGCTATGTTGATCTTTTTAGTTACATGAGATGTTGAGTGGAGCAGCCTGTCTATTTCATATACCAAAATCTTGTTAGGGTCTCTAATGGCTACACTTGTACCTCTGATGGAGATACCCCCTTTATCTTCAATTGTTGATGTAAAACATCCTATCGTGCTAACAAGGACCTTGTCAGGATTAGTCGTAATTCTCCATTTCTTTTCCCAATTAGATGTTCGACGAAGTTCAATATTCATTTTTTCTATGACTCTCTCATACTTGTATTTTCCTGTTACCGGAGTTGATGAGACGACATGAATAACATCATCTGCAAACTGTGTCACAATTGTACCATTAAACTCTGGTTGAGGAAGGTCATTCACATAAATGTTGAACAGAAGTGGACTGAGACAAGAACCTTGTGGGACACCAGCTGTCGGTATAAAAGGCTCTGTCGACCTGCCATGAAAGGTGGGAATGATTTTTCTTTGAGTTAAGAAATTATATATTACTCTGAGAAAAGTCCAGTTATGGTCTGGTAGGTCAATGAGTTTGTATATAAGGCCATCATGCCATAAGCTATCAAAAGCTTTATGAACATCTCTGGTGGCAATTAAGGCAAGATTGCCCTGATGTTTTAGACTTGCTACAGTATCGAAAATAACATTTATTGCATGATTGGTACCTCTATGTGTTCTAAAGCCAAATTGTTTTTCAGTAAAAAAGTGATTAAACTCCATATAGTAGTTCAATCTGTTGGAAATGGCCTTCTCAAGAACTTTTCCAGTGACTTCAAGTAAAGATATAGGTCTATAGTTCCCAGGCTGGTGGATGTCTTTATTGGGCTTACCAAGAAAGATCATCCTAGCAGTCTTAAAAACCACTGGAAAATTTCCTGAGGCCAAGATGGCATTAAAGATATTTACCAAAGACTGTTTACAATTTCTGGGTGGGGACTTTATTTGTTTCATTGTTATTCCATAAACCTGAAACAAAAAAGTTATTTT
>NW_027199589.1:0-30471 GCF_038502225.1 Cherax quadricarinatus | reverse complement strand
TTTTTATTATAATATAAAGGATATATACTAGGAATAAGGTAAAAAGAGTTATTTACATTTACACGTGTTATCTTAAAAAAAAAAATCATTCTCCTCCCTTTCTGTCGCTACATTCATGAGGCATATTTTGGCTGTCTTCTTGAACTGGTTCTCACTATGACTGGCTTTGACATGTGCAGGCAATCTGTTCCATTCCTTTATTGCTGTACAATAAAAGGTGTTTGAAGCCTGGATACTGACTGTGGCTACTACAAAGTTGTACTCTCACTCTCTAGTACTATGATTGCCTTGACAAAATTAGCAGCTCACATTGTGAGCAATTTTAAAAACTTGCTTCAACATTCAGCATATCCAACTGTTGTAATTCATCCTGGCCTACATGTTCTCTTGGACGCAGGTCCACCATGAATCTTACCATTTTGTTTTGGGTGATTTGCAGTTCATCTTTCAGTTTTTTTGTCAAGGCAGAGTACCATGAAGAGCAAGCGTAGGTAGACAGCATGCTTGTCTGTAGGGAAACTTCAGTCTGTTCCCGATCAGTTCGCCTGACATGCATGGGTCAAAGGGGATTCTCAAATATTTTACTGAGGAAACTGAAGTAATGAGTTCCCCATTACAACGGACATTAAAATTATTTACCCTTCTCAGTTTTTTTGTGCCAAAGAGTATAGCTTCCGTTTTCCCGAGGATTAACGATAGTTTGTTGTCTACTAACCATTTGCTGCAGGACTCCACTTCTAGTGTTATTACATTAGATATATCTTGTAGGTCTTACCTGACTCTAACAGAGCACTATCATCCACATATAATAGAAGTTTGCATTTGACACTGATATGCATGTCATTTGCATAACATAAGAATAATAAGGAACCCAGAATACTACCTTGGGGAACTCTACATGCTATCGGCAGGGGTTCTGATTCTGTTTTGTTGATTTTGACAGTTTGTTTCCTATTGCTAAGATAGGACTTAAACCAGTCTATGGAACCTATGCCGATAGTTTGACGTTTCTTACAAAGTATATTGCGGTTGAAAGTATCGAAGGTCTTTTGTAAGTCTAGGGTTACCATTATTATGAGGTTCTCTATCGACATTTCAGTTCTCATGTAATCCATCAAATTAATTAGGGAGGTTACCGCCATCACCACTACTACCACCATCACTACTACTACCACCATCACCACTACTACCACCATCACCACTACTACCATCACCACTACTACCACCATCACCACTACTACCACCATCACCACTACTACTTTTACTTCTACTGTTAGAACTACTGCAACTACTGTGTTTGTTTTGTTTATTACTAATATAAATATTAATTCTACATTTTTTAACTCAATACCGTCTTCCAGTCACGGTATTGTGACTTTTTATTCACAGTCACCATGTACACATTAATAACCCCATTTTTTCAATAAAATCTGGGATATAGGACATATACTGCCAAAAATTAATTAAAACCTTCCACTGAGAAGCATCAGCTTTGAAGTCAGACCAAAAAGGAATTCTCTTATTATCTCAGAGAGACTAGTATCCTACAATACCCCGGCACATTAAGTCTGAAGTCAGTCAGAAAGTGAATGATCAAGTTGTCAGTGTTGGAAGGTGAAGACAGCTAGATAACACTCAAAATGTGTCGCAGGAAAATCAGTATTTTAATTTTACCAATTACTTCTATAAAAAAAAATAAAGTGGGACTAATTTAAACCAAAAAAATCAAACATTTTCCCTAAGAAAGATTTACTCACATTTAAGGGTAAAGTAAGTACGCATATAAGTAAGACTAATTACATCAACAGTATGTTAACTTAACAAAGGATAACCAAGTGAGGTCAAACACTGTGATCTGTTTTCTGATCATAAGAGACATTGTCAAGTTATTTCACGAAAACTAATTTTATTAAAAAAATGGCATAGTAAAATTCTCACAACCTAAAATCAAAGCAAAGATTCCATTGAGGACAACTCATTAGTAGCAAAAGTTTAAATCAGACCGGAAGAGTCATTCTCCAGTTACTGAATAGATGCCATCATATAGTGACTGTGCAATGTGATGCAGTCAGAGTCGATTAAAATAAGATGAGGACAAATCTGATTCATAAGAACATGTGAAAGGAGGAACACTGCAGCAGGTCTATTGACCCATACTAGACAGGTCCATCTCAAATCACTAACAAAAATATCTATCTAACCCATTTTCAAGATTGTCTCAGCAACATCAAGGTAAAATAATGTAGTAAAGTAAAATAATATTGTATCACTTGGAAAGTAAAAGTGACAAAATGACCAATTAATAAAATAGTCCGTGTAACATTGTCCATTAACCTGCCAGGTAATCAAATAGTCTGTGCAACGTTGACCATTGACCAACCAGGTAATCAAATAGTCTGTGCAACATTGACCATTAACTAGTCAGGCACTGAAATAGTACCGAGAATCTCGCCCCAGACACAGTGGCTCCAGCGTTAAAAATTTCCAGCTAATCAATTAAGACAAACTACACTAATAAACGAAAATTATGGAGAAAGAAATTTTTTTATTAGAAAAGTTCTGAAAATAAGGAAGCGCTGTCTCGTAAAATTTAAAACCCACTAAATCTGAGAAATATTTTTCATGTATTTTTTTATATTCATTAATTTGGTTTTAAGAAAATTAGCAAATTACCAGCCATACTGGTCGAAATTAGTGTTAAAATACTTCCAATTAATATATAACAGTGTTTAGGGTTTGAAGCCGATCAGCAGAGCCATTCTCTAGTTATTACATGGGAAGCAATTTAATAAAATTAGTAAATTTAAATTTGCACAGCTCAAAGTTAACGCCAAGTTATCTTTTAATAAAGTAAAACAACGGTCAAAGTTTCAAGTCTATCAGAAAAGAAATTCTCCAGTGTCTGACTTCAACAATACCAAACTTTTTTTTAAGCATTTCAGTAAAATTTCAACCTTACACCTCACATTCATACAGCAAGAGTCGTAATTAATATTTTGATCATACTGTATAACAGTGTGATCTGTGTATCTCTCTTGATATTGTGTTCAACAGTCTGATCTTTGTAACTGTTGTTATTGTGTACAACAGTGTGATCTTTGTAACTGCTGTTATTGTGTACAACAGTGTGATCTTTGTAACTGTTGTTATTGTGTACAACAGTGTGATCTTTGTAATTGCTGTTATTGTGTACCTTTATCTGTTGTGTACAACGGTGTGATCTCTGTGTTTTATTGTGTATAACAGTGTGATCTTTCTATCTCTCTTATTTTGTACTCTAGTGTGATCTTTCTATTGTGGACATTGTGATATTTCTGTTATTGTGTACACTAGTGTGATATTTCTGTTGTATAAATCAGTGTGATATTTCTGTTAGGTTACTGTGTACACTAGTCTGATCTGTGTATCTTTGTTGTATTGTGTATAACAGCGTGACATTTGCATTTGAGGTGTTGCTGTGTATAACAATGTGATCTTTGAATCTGTTGTTACAGTGAATAACAATGTGATATATGTGTGATATATATATGAATCTGTTGTTACAGTGAATAACAATGTGATATATGTGTGATATATATATGAATCTGTTGTTACAGTGAATAATAATGTGATATATGTATCTCTGTTGTTACAGTGAATTACAACGCGATTTTTACATCTACTTTTATTATTCATTAGAGTGGAATATCTACATATTTTATTTCTATGTAAATATCGTTTTATAAACCTGATATACAGATATAAACAACAGGGACAGAAGCACTGGTCAAAGTTGATGTCAGCTTTGACAGATTCCCTTGTCACTAGTATCCTCAAGGTTGGTGCTATCAGTGATAGAATCACTGGTCACTAGTACCCTCAAAGCTGGAGCTACCAGTGATAAAATCACTGGTCATTAGTACTGTCAAGATTGGAGCTAGCAGTAACAAACTCATTGGTCACTAGGACTCTCAAGGCTGGAGCCAGCAGTGAAGGAATAACTGGTCACTGTACCCCAAAGGTTGGTGCCAGCAGTGACAGAATCACTGACCACTAGTAGTCTCAAGATTGAAAACTGGTTTTTAAACACTCTCACCACTGTTATTTAGACACTGTGAATACTGTTATTTAAAAGTTATGAACTCTGTATTTAAACACTCTGAACACCGATTTTTAAACACTCTGACCATTGTTATTTAGACACTGAATATTATTTTTTAAACAATCTGAATACTTGTTTTTATACATTCTGACCACTGTTATTTAGATATTGTGAACACTGTTATTTAATAACTCTGAACACTGTCATTTAAGCACTCTGAACACTGCTATTTAAACAATCTGAACACTGTTATTTAAACACTCTAAACACTTTTTTTTAAATCATGTTAAAGTCCCACAACTCTATGGAAATCATCGTCTGTATCTCGCTCGCGTGCGTGCACACATGTACACATGTACACACACACACACACACACACACACACACACACACACACGACGACACTGGAGGACAGGAGGGTCAGGGGAGACATGATAACGACATATAAAATACTGCGTGGAATAGACAAGGTGGACAAGGACAGGATGTTCCAGGGAGGGGACACAGAAACAAGAGGCCACAATTGGAAGTTGAAGACACACATGAGTCAGAGAGATAGTAGGAAGTATTTCTTCAGTCATAGAGTTGTAAGGCAGTGGAATAGCCTAGAAAATGACGTAGTGGAGGCAGGAACCATACACAGTTTTAAGACGAGGTTTGATAAAGCTCATGGAGCGGGGAGAGAGAGGGCCTAGTAGCAACCGGTGAAGAGGCGGGGCCAGGAGCTAGGACTCGACCCCTGCAACCACAAATAGGTGAGTACAAATAGGTGAGTACACACACACACACCAACAAAGTGACACAGTTGGAAGTTGAAGACACAGATGAATCACAGGGATGTTAGGAAGTATTTCTTCAGCCACAGAGTAGTCAGGAAGTGGAATAGTTTGGGAAGCGATGTAAGGGAGGCAGGATCCATACATAGCTTTAAGCAGAGGTATGATAAAGCTCACGGTTCAGGGAGAGTGACATAGTAGCGACCAGTGAAGAGGCTTGGCCAGGAGGTTGGACTCGACCCCTGCAAGCTCAACTAGGTGAGCACAACTAGGTGAGTACACACACACACACACACACACACACACACACACACACACACACACAGTGAGTAATCCTAGTAGCGACAAGCAAAGAGGTGGGGCTAGGAGCTGTGACTCGACCCCTGCAACGACACACATACACATGTATATACACACACAAACTTGTAATAAGATTACAGTAAACAGCTCCTCGGTAATGTGATAAATCACGACAACGCTTGAAATTTCAGTTTTTCACAGTGGATGTTCTGCACACACAACCAATTATACTTGCATAACATATGAATACGTTTATGAATACATAAACATATGCACTCATGCACAGGTACATACCTAAGCTTACCAGCTCATACATGACCACATACATAACTATGCCTTTATTTAATAATAGTTAACTAGGGTTGAAAATTTGAAGCCGATCGAAAAGGGCGTTCCGAAGTGATAAATGAAAGCTTCGAGGAAGTTAACAACTGTAACAACAGTAACAATAACAACAGTAACAATAACAACAGTAAAAACAACAATGGAAACAATGGTAAAAACAACAGTAACAATATCAACAGTAAAAACTACAACCATAACCATCACCCCAACAAGCACAACACTAAGAACGTCAACAACCATCATAAACCAGACCCAGCTAACTACCCAGGCTCGCTGCTACATTATTCCCGGAACGTCACTCATAGTGTCAAGTTAATTTAGAGGTGTGGTACGCGGACGGTATGTTAGAGATGAAATACTGACGAGTTCTCCGTCTCTCCAGGGAGGCTGCTGAGCCCACCAGTTGTACACTGTGCATAACGATCTCTCGTTAATGTGTGAGCTTGAGGGGAAGAGGAATTGTTTCACTGCTTGCTATGGTTACTAGCTTTTTGTTTTTGCTGCAATCTCTTACAGGGTGAGGAAGTGCGTGGAGAGTAATATTACGAGAGGTGGTGGAAGATGAGACATGGTGGTGCGTGGTATGCTGTGTGTTGTGGTGGTGTGTGTCTCTGTGTTGTGTGTATTGTGTGTTGTGGTGTGTCTGGTGTGTGTTCTGTGTTGTGGTATATTGTTTTGGTGTGCTTTATGTTGTGTGTTGTGCTGTGTCTTGTGGTGTGTTGTATGGTGTGTTGTATGGTGTGTTGTATGGTGTGTTGTATGGTGTGTTGTATGGTGTGTTGTAGTGTTATATTGCAGTGGTGTGTTGTGGTGTGTTGTGTGTTGTGGTGTCTAATGAGTTGTGGTGTGTAGTGTGTTGTGGTGTGTTCTGTGTTGTGGTGTAATGAGTTGTGGTGTGTAGTGAGTTGTGGTGTGTAGTGAGTTGTGGTGTGTAGTGTGTTGTGGTGTGTAGTGTGTTGTGGTGTGTAGTGTGTTGTGGTGTGTAGTGTGTTGTGGTGTGTAGTGTGCTGTGGTTTATGCCGTGTATTGCAGTGCTGTGGTGTGTTTGTATTGTGGAGGTGTGTTGGTACCCCCCAACTACCAAACTATCCATGCTATAGTTTTTCCTCCACTGACCTCTACATCTTTTCCAACAATGACATATTCATATTCAAAAAGCCATTTCTCAATAACCTCCAAGACAATGACCATTTTTGAGCTATGACAGAGACCGCTGATGATCTAATATTCATCTGTGTAGCAATGCTGAAACCTGAGGTAATTAATTACTGGATCCTTAAAATTAAAGTTTTGTTTAATCTGGGAACAGTGACTTTCCTGGTGTTGAGGAGGCACAACATTATAGTTGCGGAAAATGTTTTAAATGCAACAAAAACCCGTTTTACGACATTAAATGGGAAAATCAACTAATCACACTTTCCATAATGGAACTTTTGTGTCTGAAACTACCTAGCAGACGTTCAATGCTGAAATTCATCGAGGGAACCACTTTCACGTGAGAACTTTTATGGGTCAAAACTCACACCCAAATGTTCCAGGGTGTGAGTTTTTCAACATAAACGTGAGATTATTCAGTCGGCGATGGTTCTCATAAAAATAGTCTTTAATTATTAAATTGATTTACCGAAGAATATTTGTCAAAAAATATACAGTTTTTTTTCTTACAAATGTAAATATAATTAGAAATATGCATGCATGCAATAATACAGGCAGAGAAATAGAAAGAAAACAGATACTGGAGCCTCAGGATAAAATTGTTGGTTAAAGCTATTGATTCACATCCCAAGAGACGTGTATACGAGCAGACAAGTCTCCTAACATTTACTGCTAGTTTCTTAATAACTGATACAAGTTTCCTAACGCTTGCTACAAGTCTCCTAACATTTACTGCTAGTTTCTTAATAACTGATACAAGTTTCCTAACGCTTGCTACAAGTCTCCTAACATTTACTGCTAGTTTCTTAATAACTGATACAAGTTTCCTAACGCTTGCTACAAGTCTCCTAACATTTACTGCTAGTTTCTTAATAACTGATACAAGTTTCCTAACGCTTGCTACAAGTCTCCTAACATTTACTGCTAGTTTCTTAATAACTGATACAAGTTTCCTAACGCTTGCTACAAGTCTCCTAACATTTACTGCTAGTTTCTTAATAACTGATGCAAGTTTCCTAACGCTTGCTACAAGTCTCCTAACATTTACTGCTAGTTTCTTAATTACTGATACAAGTTTCCTAACGCTTGCTACAAGTCTCCTAACATTTACTGCTAGTTTCTTAATAACTGATACAAGTTTCCTAACGCTTGCTACAAGTCTCCTAACATTTACTGCTAGTTTCTTAATAACTGATTTTCCTAACGCTTGCTACAAGTCTCCTAACATTTACTGCTAGTTTCTTAATAACTGATACAAGTTTCCTAACGCTTGCTACAAGTCTCCTAACATTTGCTTCAAGTTTCCTAATATTTATTACAAGTCTCCTAATATTTGCTACAGGTCTCCTTACATTTGCTACAACTATTATTATTACCACTATTTCTACTCTGCTACCGAAAACTCCCCTTTACCCCTTACCCTTAAGAATGGTCGTTTGGCCTTCTCTACTTTTCTCGCCCCAGAGTGATTTGAGAATGGAATTAAGAGGAAGGACGGAAATATGGACTGAGAAAATGATTAAAGAGAGACATTTTTCAGTGCAAGTTTTGAATTCTGACAACGTTTTAGTTAGTGTTGCTTTATCATAACATGATAAAACTCGGCATTGAACGAAACGTTGTGAGACCTGCTGCACATTCTGTTTATTGTGCCTTTTAAAGAAAACGAAAGTGATTTTATACATGTGTAAGGCTAACAAAGATCAGATTTTGTTGAATTTCTAGTGTTGAAACCATCGATTACCCAGCTCGTCCTTATGTTCCTGCCGTGGTTCATTGTGGAGGCATACACCTGCGTTCAGCACAACCTCTCTCACAAATAAGTTACCTCCTACACATTTCTAGTTTGTTTCCTTGGTTCTACAATGCCAACACCCATTTATTCTCAAAGCTTCCATGAGAAAACAATAACAGCTTAAAAAGTTGCTAATGATTAAGCTGAGGAATTCCACAAGGATGTGTTCTTAAAACCCTGTTTCTGTTATCTATTTATGGCCAAGCCTCAGCACTTTCTTCGGGAATTTGGTTCTCTTTATATGTGGAAGATTTTGATTTTGTCAACATGACTCAAGAAATCGTAATGACACGATTGCAAAAAAACCATACCCCCGGCCGGGATTGAACCCGCGGTCATAGAGTCTCAAAACTCCAGCTAGCTGGTCTAGTGGCTAACGCGACGGGCTGGAGTTTTGAGACTATGACCGCGGGTTCAATCCCGGCCGGGGGTATGGTTTATTTTGATTTTGTGTTTGCAGGCACGAACATTCATACAAAGAACATAAGAACATAAGAAAGAAGGAACACTGCAACAGGCCTACTGACCCACGCGGAGCAGGTCCATGTCCCCCCTCGGATTAGACCAATGACCCACCCCCCGGATTATCCCAATGACCCACCCAGTCTGGTCATCCCCACTCAAGGATGGAGCACTGTACCAGACCCAGCAGCAAAGCTAGTCAGGTCCAACTCACACCCACCCACACCCACTCATGAATTTATCTAACCTATTTTTAAAATTACACAACGTTTTAGCCTTAATAACTGTACTGGGGAGTTTGTTCCACTCATCCACAACTCTATTACCAAACCAGTACTTTCCTATATCCTTCCTGAATATGAATTTTTCCAACTTGAAACAATTGCTGCGAGTCCTGTCTAGGCTGGAAATTTTCAGCACACTATTTACATCCCCTTCATTTATTCCTGTTTTCCATTTATACACCTCGATCATATCTCCCCTAATTCTACGCCTTTCGAGAGAGTGCAGATTCAGGGCCCTCAGTATATCCTCATAGGGAAGATTTCTGATACAAGGGATCATCTTTGTCATTCTCCTCTGTACGTTTTCCAGTGCATTTATATCCATTCTGTAACACGGTGACCAGAACTGTGCAGCATAGTCTAAATGAGGCCTAACCAAGGATATATAGAGTTGAAGAACAACCTGAGGACTTCTATTATTTATACTTCTAGATATGAAGCCAAGAATTCTGTTAGCTTTATTGCGAACACTAATGCACTGTTGTCTTGGTTTTAGATTACTGCTAACCAGAACTCCTAAATCCTCTTCGCAATCGGCAGTATTAAGATCTACATTATTTAGTTTGTATGTGGCATGGTTATTTAACTGTCCAACATTTAGAACTTTGCATTTGTCAATATTAAACTGCATCTGCCACTTCTCCGACCATTGCGTCAGTCTATTCAAATCATCCTGGAGTGCTTTAATGTCCTCATTAGAATGAATTGGGCAGCCTATTTTGGTGTCATCAGCAAATTTGCTTATGTCGCTATTTATTCCCTCATCTATGTCGTTTATGTAAATTGTGAACATCAACGGGCCCTACACTGACCCCTGAGGAACACCGCTTGTGACGTGCCCCCATTATGATTTCTCCTCATTTATGCAAACTCCCTGCTGTCTATTTGTCAGCCATGCCTCTACCCAGGAAAAAAATTCTCCTCCTATTCCGTGTGCCTTAAGTTTCCTCAATAGCCTCTGGTGTGAAACTCTATCGAAAGCTTTACTGAAGTCCATATACACAATATCATATTCATTACCATGATCTACCTCCTCAAACACCTTAGTGAAAAAAGTTAGTAAATCCGTAAGACAGGAACGCCCCTTTTTAAAAGCGTGTTGAGATTCATTAATCAATCTGTGTCTGTCAAGATGGCTACGAATTGCTTCGGCAATTATTGATTCCATAAATTTTCCCACTATGGAGGTAAGGCTTATTGGTCTATAGTTCGAAGCCTTGGACCTGTCACCTGCCTTGTAAATAGGTATTACATTTGCCATTTTCCACTTATCAGGCACTATGCCAGTTTGTAGTGATATGTTAAAAAGGTTAGCCAAAGGTATGCTAAGTTCCTCTTTACATTCCTTTAACACCCTTGCAAACAGTTCATCAGGGCCTGGGAATTTGTTAGGTTTTAGTTTCTCTATTTGTCTGAGGACCATGTCACTAGTTACCGCAATCGTACATAGTTTATTATCATCCTGTTCTACATAATCTATTATTTCAGGAATATCGCTAGTATTTTCCTGGGTGAAAACTGAGAGGAAGTAGGTATTGAGAATTTCACACATATCCTTGTCACTGTCAGTGATCCGACCAGAGTTACTCTTAAGTGGGCCATTCTTGTCCCTAATCTTACCTCTGTATACCTGAAATAACCCTTTTGGGTTAGTCTTTGAATCCCTTGCGACCTTAGCCTCATAATCCCTTTTTGCTTTTCTTATTCTTCCTTTATTTCTCTCTTTAATTGAATATATTGATTTCTTTACAGCCCATCCCCTCTTTTGATACGCCTATATATGTTTCTCTTTTGAACAATGAGATGTTTTAATCTATTGTTCATCCATTTGGGATCATTTTTGTTAGATCTAATTTCCCTACTCGGAACAAAAGTTGTCTGGGAAGCTAGAACTATGCTCTGAAAAACGTCATACTGGCAACCAGGATCACCTACCTGAACATCGAAATGGTATAAAATACCGACAAGTTGTTAGGTAAGACTCATATGCAACAGAGCCTCCCCCACCCACTACCAGAGCCTCTCCCACCCACTACCAGAGCCTCCCCCACCCACTACCAGAGCCTCCCCCACCCACTACCAGAGCCTCCCCCACCCACTACCAGAGTCTCCCCCACCCACTACCAGAGCCTCCCCCACCCACTGCCAGAGCCTCCCCCACCCACTGCCAGAGCCTCCCCCACCCACCATCACCGCCTCTCCCACCCACTACCAGAGCCTCCCCCACCCACCACCAGAGCCTCCCCCACCCACCACCAGAGCCTCCCCCACCCACAACCAGAGCCTCCCCCACCCACCACCAGAGCCTCACCCACCCACCACCAGAGTCCCCCCCCACCCACCACCAGAGCCTCCCCCACCCACCACCAGAGCCTCCTGCACCCACCACCAGAGCCTCACCCACCCACCACCAGAGCCTCCCCCACCCACCACCAGAGCCTCCCCCACCCACTACCAGAGCCTCCCCCACCCACTACCAGAGTCTCCCCACCCACAACTAGAGCCTCCCCCACCCACTACCAGAGCCTCCCCCACCCACTACCAGAGCCTGCCCCACCCACTACCAGAGCCTCCCCCACCCAGTTCCCAGCAGCAGTTTTCCCTTTCCCCTCCCAGCCCCTCGCCAGCCCCTCAAACTCCACCAGGCCACCACGGTCAAGTTTACTACCTTCCACGCACCATACTCACCCAGTATGTCATACTCCACTCCTACAGTCTAGTCTAGCCAGATGGATGCCAACCAGGAGGAAGCAAGTAGCCATGGAAATGGTACGGCTGGCAATACTAGGAGAGGCAAGTGTCGGTCATGCTTACAGCTTCGTTGTCTCAACTCTAATGGTTTCCTCCCCAAACACGGTAGTTGCCCTGGTTCAGGATGTCCCCCTTTGGAAAGTGTTGATCCAGATCCATCTCAGGCATCTGAACCCACTCCATCAGATCTCATCTCATCAGATATCTTGGAAGCAATTAAAGCAACAGATACCAGGACACTCACACATAATCCCAAAGCAGCCCGTCCACACGCAGCTGGGAAACTTACAGACCTCTTAAAACAAGTAAACGATGGTTCCACTATCCTAAATGCTCCACCAACCATCAAGGCATGGCACAACTTGCTACTTTTTGGTAATGTCTGCTTAGCTGTGCCGGAAAGAAGGGAAAAGAGGCTAGCCTCAATGATCATTAAATCTTTAAGAGACTTTCCTAGAACTGATAACCTCATTCGCCTTCCCTTTCAATACAAAAACGGGAGAGGCAGAACCACCACTCACTCCACTGACAGTGAAAAAGTCAGAGTGCAGGTGAGCAAGAAAATTGAAGAGGGCAACACAGTGGGGGCAATCAGAATTATTACTAGTGAAGATACAGTTGTTCCCCAGGATACTGACATGGCTGAAACACTTAGAGGAAAGCACCCTGCCAGGGAAACCAGTGGCACCAACAGTTCCAACACCTCTGTTTCCACTGTGGAACCATTGATTGTGGAAGACTCAGACGTTTACAAAGCAATAATGTCGTTCCCATCTGGGTCTGCTGGGGGTTACACTGGAATAAGGCCACAGGACTTAAAGGAAATGGTTAATCCAGTTACTAGGGAGACTGCAGAGACACTGCTTCCAGAGATCACAAGGTTCGTCAACAATTCCTTGGCTGGTCTTATTCCTGACAAAATTAAACCTTTCTTTTTTGGTGCAACAATTTGTGCACTTAAAAAGAAGGATGAAGGAATAAGGCCTATTGCAGTAGGCAACACTTTTCGCCGCCTCGTTTCCAAAGCTGCTGTCCAAAGCATTCGCACAGAGGCAGCCATTAGGCTTCAACCAAACCAGCTTGGTTTTGGGGCCTCTCAAGGAAGTGAAGCAGTGGTTCATACAACAAGGGCGTATATCAACAACCTGCCTGAGGACAATGCAGTGGTAAAATTAGACTTCAAGAATGCATTTAATCTCCTGAAAAGAGATGTGGTATTAGCAGCGGTACAAGAACATTTCCCTGGTCTCTTCCCCTTTGTTTCAGCTGGAAATAGCAAGGAATCAATGTTCCTGTTTGGAGAGCATGAAATCACATCATCAGAGGGTGTCCAGCAAGGGGATCCTCTTGCACCATTTCTCTTCTGTATAGCAGTTAGGGAAATCACAGTCAGACTGACTAGTGAGCTAAACATCTGGTTCCTGGATGATAGCACAATAGCAGGTACAAAGGAGTCCCTCCTAAGTGATCTTACACAATGATGACACTGGACAGGAAATGGGTCTCATCCTGAATCCATCCAAATGTGAAATCATTTCAGTCAACAAGTGATAAATGCAGTGAGATCCAAACTACCAGGAGCATCAGTCATTGACCCTACAAATAGCGTCTTGCTTGGAGCACCTCTGGGAAGCAATGCCATTGACACAATCCTCAGGAAGAAATTGGAAGAACTGAGGAGAATGGAACAATAAATAGGCAATCTTGACACCCACGATGCCTTGTACCTTCTCACAAAGTGCTTGAGTCTGCCCAGGTTGACATATTTCCTAAGATGTGCACTTTCATATAACCCTATACTGCACGAACATGACAGCATCCTGGGGAGGATTTTTACAAAAGTACTTAACCTTACTACTGAAGATGGGCAGTGGAACCAAGCTACACTTCCAGTCAGACTAGGAGGTATTGGTGTCCGCAAGTCATCACAGATTGCACTACCTGCTTTTCTGTCTTCATGCATTGCATCCAGAGAGCTTGTAGCAGCAATTCTCCCTGAACATCTTAGGGACAAGATTGGAGTCCAGGACCAAAACTTCATTGGCGGAGTCATGATCTGGGATAATCTAACAGGCTCTGAAACCAGACCTGCTCCCTCAACAACTACAAACAGTCGCACTGGGATGGCCCGATAGTGGAGAAAATAGCCTCAACAAAGCTTCAGAGTGTGTCAGGGAAGGATATAGCCCACCTTCTGGCAGTGAGAGCTCCTCATGTAGGGGACTTTTTGTTGGCTGTTCCCAACTCCAGCCTTGGCACACGGCTCGACCCACAGACCATCCACATTGATGTTGCCCTTCGACTTGCCGCCCCTATTCTCGCCGAACACAGGTGTATTTGTGGCAGTGAAGCAGCAGACCGATTCGGGTACCATGGTCTTGTGTGCCGTAAATCCGAGGGAAATATTGCAAGACATGAGGTTAATAACATTATCAAGAGGAGCCTCGCAACAGCCAGATGCTCAGCAGTAAGGGAGCCACCCCAACTATGCAGATCTGATGGTAGCCAGAGGTGTCAAGATGGTATCACACTTCAAGCCTGGAAAGATGATAAGCAGGTGGTGTGGGACTACACATGTGCATCTACCTTGGCTGATACCTATCTCCAATACACCAGGGAAGAAGAAGAAGGGGCAGCCGTCAGCTTCAGGGAGTCACAAAAGTCTAGAAAATATAGAGAACTTGCCCATCATTATATGTTTGTTCCCATAGGCTCAGAGTCCCTTGGCTCATGGGGAAAAAGTGCATTTAAATTCCTTAAGGAGCGAGACAAAAGACTCATCAGCATTTAAACTTCTGTTCAGAGGAGTTAAGGAGCGAGACAAAAGACTCATCAGGGTGACTAGGGATCCCAGGGCAGCTAGTTTTCTATGCTAGCGACTCAGCGCTGCTGTTCAGAGGAGTAATGCCTGCTGTATTTTGGGCACGTGCCCCAGTTCAGAAGAGCTGGATGAGATTTTCGCATTATAATGAGTGACAAACATGTAACAATATGTACTAGAAATTTATCTCTCACCTCATATACTGTATATGCCATCTTTATATCACAACTGTAACTCTTAAACCTTTTTGTACCATATTATGTAATAAAATATACCTATTGGTAAAAAAAAAGAATGAAAAGATGGGGTGGTAGGGGAAGTGGAGTATTCAAACGGCATCAGGAAGAAATCCAAATTTTCTTCCTTTAAGCCTTTTTATCCACTTCTCCGAAGCTATGGGTCCCACAATTTACACCAGAGGTGGACCCCATCCTATATATATATATATGTATAAAGTAATAGTAAGGGCATTATGCCGCCATCTCCCCAACTCACGTACCAAAGCACAAACACAGACCATGAAAAATTATATTATATATATTCGCACACTTACTGACGTTTTAATGCTTGGTGCTGCGTCCTTTACGGTTAATCACGTCCCTCAGCCATGTAGGAACTCACGCAATTTCATAAGGGTCTGGGGAGGTATATTATTCCATGCCTCATATAGAGCAGCCTCCAGCCACGGGATGGAACTGATATCCTTGCCCAGTAAACTTCGTTTCGCTATTGTCCAGAGGTTCACAATAGGGTTTAGGTCTGGGAAGTTGCCTGGCCAGTCATTAAAGAACCTCACTTCACAGTCCTTAAACCACTGAACTGGTATGGCGGTATGACATGGTGCACTGTCCTGCATAAAAACCGTAGCCCCACACTTGTTAAATGCCTTAGGTAAAATGTCACACAACCCCAGGTAATTATTGTGGTTGATATACTGGTTTCTGGGAAGCACAATGAGTTCAACACTCTGAGCACTGAAATACCCCCAAACCATGAGCTAGTCTGGGTGTTCGGTGTTCCCACAGGTGTAGCATGGGTCTGGCGGGTCACAACCTCTGGGCCGGTACACATGTCCCCCACGGTTACAAGTGACGGTGAAGGTTGCTTCATCACTCCAAAGTACTTCGGTGAAGATATTTCTTTGCATAATCCAACCTACATTTCTTCTGTGGCTTGGAGAGGATCGGTTTCTTATCCTGGCGGTGACTACTGTAGCCCAGTTCTGTCACACGTGTTTTAACAGCTCTTACAGACACCTCTGAGAGAAGATGTGGGTTCTTTTCTTTCATATCTCTAGCAGTTATCTTAGGTGTACTCTCTAACTGCTACTTTAACACAGTTATGGTACGAGCAGATGTCTTCTTCAAGGGGCCAGGCCGAGGGTTGGCAGACGGTAACTCGACACTGCCACCAGCCTTGAAATGCTGCACCCAGTTCCTCACTGAACGCTCACACACAAACATTCCCCACTATTTCTTTCGTCTGGTGCCCAGCTTTGTGAAGCCCTATGATTTGAGCTATAATTTCAGGTGTTAAAGACTTCCTTTCACCCATAATCAAACTTTTACAGCCAGAAAACCAAAGGGAACACGGAACAAAAGATGGGACGGATGAGAGATAAAAGTGCAACACTTCCTCTCACCACGGCAGCCACGTGAGCACTGAGGAGTCACTGTGGAGTGTGGTGGCAGGCCGTGACGTCTTGCTAATGGCTGCTACCCGGCATAATGTACTGACGAAAAAAAGCCCCCTTGTATGGTAGGCCTTTGATTTTCGTCACAGCATTATGCCGGGGCGCTCACCCGGCATAATGCCGTGACTAGCACTGTAAGCCAGAAAACAGGATTAGAACTTTACATTTGTCTGCATTATGGGGCCTCAAGCTCTACAAAGGAATTGAGGAAGGGAGGGAAGAAGGGAGGAAATGAAGCGGTCAGGGGTTACTAACTTACCAAAATACAAAACTTTGCATGCCGCTACTCATGTATGAGTCTCACATGTAAACAGCTGCAAATATATACTTGTGTATTAGTATGCATTCACATATGTTTGCATGTGAATATGTATACATGTACATTTGTGTTTGTATGTAGCTAGTTGGCAATATTTCGTGATCGTATATAACTGTTCTGTTGTAGATTCGCTGGTATAATCACCTGGCCAAGGCCTTTTCCAAGAGGTGGCCCTGCCTTGGCTACCTGTCGAAGGAGTGTTTCAAACCAATGTCTGCCATGGGAGGAGGTACAAGTACCTCCTCGTCTTCTGGGACCAGCTATCACCAGGCCTAGTCACATTCCCCTCCCCCACCGGGCTAGGAGGGAGAGGCTAGGCACCTTGGGCTGCCACAAACCTCGCCCAGCTGTATAACAGCAGACGATGTCAGGAGGTGCAAAGGCAGCAAGCGCTATAGGATTCTTTTGGAGTCACACTCCAGCTTTGGACATTAAGCCCGAGCGCTGGGGAAGTTCAAGAATGCCTTTTGCTGCGAGTTGCTGATACTACTACTACACTTGTCCATTGCACAAACTTGAAGAAGAAGTTTGTAAAAGAAAGCCCAACTTTCAACTTCGTAAAGTTAGTCAAATTAGTTTTCTTACATATATATGCATATACTCAGCATATATATACATGTGTGTATATGTATATACGCGTGCATGTATGTTCATATGTGTGGGCATGTATGCTTGTGCATGTGATAACAGGCATTTTACATCTTTTGTCGCTCGTTGACGATTATTGCATACACATGTGAATGTATTTACGTTCATATGTATAATTGCATGCAAGACAGAGATGAACCCATTCAAATACTGCAATAACATAAGAGAAATACTCTGTGGTCATTTCCGAGCGATGTCCGTAAAGCTTTACGACTCACGAACCTTCATCCTTCAGTGTGTTTCCGAGGCTGACTTTTACGTAGCTTGATCTGTCGTTTATAATAAATCATATACCAAAAACTATCATAACGAAACTCACATAAGTATACTACTGTTATGTATAAATATGCAAACATTCCTTTTTATTCGCATCACGAATATTCATAGATGTGATACATGCTAAAAGAGACACCAGTTAACAGTGGAAAGCGATTTCAGAGACAACTGATATAAAGTGTGAATTTACCTTACTAATGCTGGGCCAACTATCCCATAATAGCTGTCACTTCTCACTCACCTGCAAGGTAAATAGTATTTATTAGAACATTCAACCTCCACCTTCAGCTAGCACTCCAGGACATACTTCTTAAACTCCATCCTCTTCACCCATTCCCGGTTATACCTATTAACCTCCACCTACAAACGTTAATAATTATACCCTTCAGCAGGCTAATTCATCAAGCATGCCCATACTGCTCAACCCGCATTTTCTACAAGTATCCATATTTAAAGCCTTCAGTACCCTTCTTCAGGCACCCTCAAGTATACCCTTCAGCACGCACCTTCTGTAAGAACCTCCCCAGTTGTATCCTTCAACATTTACCTTCAACAAGCGTTTCCAGGTATACCTCAGCACCCAGCAACAAGCACCACCAGTTGTATCCTTCAGCAAACACCCACAAGTATTCACCCACACCTACAACTACCATCAAAATATATAATTATAATTTCTTGACTAAATAAATCTACTCTTACGGTAGAACTGAATCAAAATAATGTCTTTCCAGTGACAAACATGACTCACCTTCCCATGATGGTAGATGATACCCGGATGACTGGAGTAACCAGGAGCTTAGGAGCCCAGGAAGACCTGGGACCCACTTGGAGCTGGAGCCCGACTGGTGCAGGAGCCCAAGTGGTGCTGAGGCATTGATATATAATCAGTGCACTTGAATTCAACACTATGAATACACTTTTGTTTAATAATTCTTATCACAACTTTCATATCACACTTGCTTTTAATGGTCCCTTCACCATCACTTGCCGTCAACACTCACTTCACTAACACTTGCCGTCATCACTCCACCGGTGTTTAACGACACTAGCGCTAATCACTCGCGCTAACGACACTTCTCAGCACGTGTTATCAACGTTTTAACCAACTCCTTTTTGCAACTTTTGTGAGCAACTTTCTAGCAAAACTCGCTGTCAGCATTTCTTATCAACTGAGTATTGTTTCCAACACTTATCAACGATGTATTTCTCAACACTCTTGCTCTCAGCTCTTATCACTTTTTGGTATCAATACTTTTGTTATTAACGGTCATGTTAATATTTTTGTTTTCAACATTTTTATTAGCACTTTTTACCAACACTCGTTGTGAACACTTGTTATCAATACTTATAATCATCGCTGAAGAACGCTATACGGTTATCAACATCGTTAAAAGCTCACTTTGTGAAAACTTTCCTTGCTTTCACTTCCCACATACACACTTTCTTCATCAATGCTTTTAGTACAAGACTAAACTATGATTGTTTGATTAAGTTTAAATCCTGTCGACTACTAGTTCAACACCTGTCCAGGAGACAGTCATCACTAATATGTAACTAAATTAATGTGTAGTGATGACAGACACTTCCCGGTGTGTATACACAGATACATACATCACAGTATGGGTAAGGAAACGTATATAAATATCTTGGTGTATATATCTCTGTTGGTTAACACACAGCCAAGCGGCTTGTTGTTCAGTTGACGTGCCGCCAGACACACTGAAGACAATGTCTGAAAACGTCCCTTACATCTGTGCTCTGAAGCTGATCATGAACCGCACCACTGAGTCGAGACCTCAACCTCAATCTGAAATTTGCAGCCAATTATTAGTATTAATCAAGCTATATGCTATTTGGCATTCGTGTATCCGTGACGCATGGTTAAAGAATAACAAGCTACATTATTCATGTCTGGTGAGTTTGTCATTTCCTGAATATTAATATACTCAACGAGCAAATAATTCAATGTCTTTCAACTAATGGAGTTGAGGTGAACTTCCAACAAAGACGTTATTTTTGCTTTGGTTAATTTTTCTGCTTCGGAAGACTTTGCAGTTAAATAAAATTGATTTAAAATAGCAAAATGATGTCCTCCCTTGCCACGACAATGACACGGGGAAGCCTTCCTCTTAATACCAGGCAATATTTCACGACTGTTAGGAAAGTCAAGTGAATGTCTCCCGAACGAGATTTTAGATTTAAATTTTTCAAGTGAGAACGTTCATGCGTTGAAACTTTTTATAGCCTTTATCTCGTATTTCATTTATCAGGGTAGTGGTATTTATAAATACTTATAATTTATTGACAGAGGATTATCTAACATTGCTAAACTAACGTAATGTATCATAAATAACGTAAACCGAGAAATTTGTTTCAAGCCATACGTAAGAAATCCATATGGAATTGACGAGGATTTGTAAATTTGGAAAACGCGTATGACAGGGTGAATAAGGGGGTAGATTATTAAAAGCAGTGAAGAGTTTTTACGAGGATGGTGAGGTTCGTGTTAGAGCATGTAGGAGAGAGGGAGATTGTTTCTTAGTAAAAGTAGTTCTTAGACAAGGATGTGTAATGTTACCATGGTTGTTCACTATATTTCTAGATGCAGTTGTAAGAGAAGTGAATGCTCGGGTGTTGAGAAGAAATGTAGAGTTAATGATAAAGTATCTAACACAAAGTGGGAGGTGTCACAGTTGCTGTTTGCTGATGACACTGTGCTTTTGGGAGATTCTGAAGAGGAGTTGCAGAGGTTGGTCGATGAGTTTGGTAGGGTATGAAAAAGAAGAAAATTAAAAGTGAATATAGGAAAGAGAAAGGTGATGAGAATAAAAAAAGTTAGGTAACAGAAGATTGGATATCAGAATGGGGGGAAAGAGCATGGAGAAGGTGAATGTATTCAGATATTTAAGAGTGGACGAGTCATCAGTTGGGTCTACGAAAGATGAGGTGAATCATAGAACTGACGAGGGGGAAAAGAGAGTGGTGCACTGAGAGGTCTGTGGAGACAAAGAACTTTGTCCATGGAAGCAAAAATGGTAATGCTTGAGAGTATAGTTATACCAACTCTCTTACATGGGTGTGAAGCATGGGTGGTGAAGGTTGTAACAAGGAGAAGGCTGGAGACAGTGGAGATGTCGTGTTTATAGACAGTGAGTGATATGAATATAATGCAGAGAATTAGTAGTTTGGAAATCAGGAGGTGTGGGATTACCAAAACTATTATCTAGAGGGCTGAGGAGGAGTTGTTGATGTGGATCGGACATGTAGAGAGAATGGAACAAAGTAGAATGACTTCGAGAGAGTATAAATAGTGGAGCGAAGGCGGAGTTGGGGTCTGCCTAGGAAAGGTTGGAGGGAGGAGGGCTTGGATTTTAAGCAAGCATGCGTGAGTGTGTAAGATAAGAGCGAATGGAGACAAACGGTTTTTAAAATTTGACGTGCTGGTGGAGTGTAAGCTAGGTAATATGAAGAGAATCAGGGAAACCGGCAGGCCGAACTTGAGTCCTGGAGATGGGAAGTACAGTGTCTGCACTCTGAAGGAGGGATGCTAATGTTGCAGTTTTATAACTGTAGTGTATGTGCACCTCTGGCAAGACAGTGATGGAGTGAATGATGGTAAAAGTTTTCCTTTTTTGGGCCACCCTGCCTTGGTGGCCACCCTGCCTTGGTGGCCACCCTGCCTTGGTGCCTTTTCTGTATGCAAAACTATTTTCATTATCTATAAAATGTATTGTTTGTTAATATTTTTGGGTGTCTGGAATGGTTTAATTGGATTTACATTATTTCATATGCGAAATATTAACAAAACATACATTTTATAGATAATAAAAATAGTTTTGCATGCAGAAAAGGCACTACTAAATTCGAGGGTCCACTGTATATATATATATATATATATATATATATATATATATATATATATATATATATATATATATATATGTATTTATATATATATATATATATATATATATATATATATATGCAAAACAACCACTCTGAAAGAATAGAGAAATTCCAAGCGCTTTCGTGACTACTCACATTATCAAGGAACTATGAAAGTGAAGCATCCAAGGAAGCTATATAAGGGGTCGGCCAGCACCTCACTATCAGATCCCACAACGGTTAAACACGTGACGCGCGGCGAGCCAACTTGGACAGGTCCTTTGCAAAACTCACCCCCAAGCTATTTATTTGTCCAGTGTATTATTAAATTCTACCCAAATTCTATTAATTATAAATGGATCTAATTTATATAAACCAAAGGAAATATTCATATTATTGTCAAAACTGCTTTTTATGAAACAAGATTCAATTATATTCCTGTCGACCATGGACTTGCTTGATACTACTTTCTCAACTTTTTGAAAATTACCTGTTTACTGTGATCTTATTGCCTATATATATATATATATATATATATATATATATATATATATATATATATATATATATATATATATATATATATATATATATATATATATATATATATGTATTTATATATATATACCAGTGAAATCACGAAAAAAATATATATAGATGTGTGTGTGTGTGTGTGTGTGTGTGTGTGTGTGTGTGTATGTGTGTGTGTACACTCACCTAGTTGTACTCACCTAGTTGAGGTTGCAGGGGTCGAGTCCTAGCTCCTGGTCCCGCCTCTTCACTGTGTGTGTGTGTGTGTGTGTGTGTGTGTGTGTGTGTGTGTGTGTGTGTGTGTGTGTGTACTCACCTATTTGTACTCACCTATTTGTGGTTGCAGGGGTCGAGTCTTAGCTCCTGGCCCCGCCTCTTCACCGGTTGCTACTGGGCCCTCTCTCTCCCCGCTCCATGAGCTTTATCAAACCTCGTCTTAAAACTGTGTATTGTTCCTGCCTCCACTACGTCATTTTCTAGGCTATTCCACTGCCTTACAACTCTATGACTGAAGAAATACTTCCTAATATCTCTCTGACTCATTTGTGTCTTCAACTTCCAATTGTGGCCTCTTGTTTCTGTGTCCCCTCCCTGGAACATCCTGTCTTTGTCCACCTTGTCTATTCCACGCAGTATTTTATATGTCGTTATCATGTCTCCCCTGACCCTCCTGTCCTCCAGTGTCGTCAGGCCGATTTCCCTTAATCTTTCTTCATAGGACATTCCCCTTAGCTCTGGAACTAACCTTGTTGCAAACCTTTGTACTTTCTCTAGTTTCTTGACGTGCTTTATCAAGTGCGGGTTCCAAACAGGTGCTGCATACTCCAGTATGGGCCTGACATACACGGTGTACAGTGCCTTGAATGATTCCTTACTAAGGTATCGGAATGCTGTTCTCAGGTTTGCCAGGCGCCCATATGCTGCAGCAGTTATCTGATTGATGTGTGCTTCCGGAGACATGCTCGGGGTTATACTCACCCCAAGATCTTTCTCCTTGAGTGAGGTTTGCAGTCTTTGGCCACCTAGCCTATACTCTGTCTGTGGTCTTCTGTGCCCTTCCCCTATCTTCATGACTTTGCATTTGGCAGGATTAAATTCGAGAAGCCATTTGCTGGACCAGGTGTCCAGTCTGTCCAGGTCTCTTTGAAGTCCTGCCTGGTCCTCATCAGATTTAATTCTCCTCATTAACTTCACATCATCTGCAAACAGGGACACTTCTGAGTCTAACCCTTCCGTCATGTCGTTCACATATACCAAAAATAGCACTGGTCCTAGGACCGACCCCTGTGGGACCCCGCTCGTCACAGGTGCCCACTGTGTGTGTGTGTGTGTGTGTGGTGTGTGGTGTGTGTGTGGTGTGTGTGGTGTGTGTGTGTTGTGTGTGCTGTGTATGTGTGTGTGTGTGTGTGTGTGTGTGTGTGTGTGTGTGTGTGTGTGTGTGTGTGTGTGTGTGTGTGTGTGTGTGTGTGTGTGTGTGTGTGTGTTGTGTATGCTGTGTGTGTGTGTGTGTTGTGTATGCTGTGTGTGTGTGTGTTGTGTGTGCTGTGTGTGCGTGTGTACTCACCTATTTGTGGTTACAGGGGTCGAGTCTTAGCTCCTGGCCCCCGTTTGTGTGTGTATGTGTGTGTTGTGTTGTGTATGTGTGTGTGTGTGTGTGTGTGTGTGTGTGAGGTAGGTGACTTGTGTGGTGTAATGACTGACCACAACTTCTTGTGACCTGACCCCCACCCTCATGGGACTTGACCCACACCTTCTTACAATGTTGCCCTTAAAAGCTTATAGTAAGTTACTCACCTTGTTCAATGAAATACCAATTGCTATTCCTTATTGAATACTTGAGTGCCTATTCTTTATAGTGCTATGAAAGACCATTCACAATCAGCTTGGCAGTTAATTGGAACCTGGAACCCCAAACCCATACAACCACTCAATAGGTGATTACAGTACTTGCAATGCAGCTGTAGCAGCCTGTGTGTGTGTGTGTGTGTGTGTGTGTGTGTGTGTGTGTGTGTGTGTGTGTGTGTGTGTGTGTGTGTGTGTGTGTGTGTGTGTGTGTGTGTGTGTGTGTGTGTGTGTGTGTGTGTGTGCATGTTGGTGTGTGTGTGTGTGTGTGTGTGTGTGTGTACTCACCTAATTGTACTCACCTAATTGTGGTTGCAGGGGTCGAGACTCAGCTCCTGGCCCCGCCTCTTCACTGATCGCTACTGGATCCTCTCTCTCTCTGCTTCCTGAGCTTTGTCATACATCTTCTTAAAACTATGTATGGTTCCTGCCTCCACTACTTCACTTGCTAGGCTATTCCACTTGCTGACAACTCTATGACTGAAGAAATACTTCCTAACGTCCCTGTGACTCGTCTGAGTCTTCAGCTTCCAGTTGTGACCCCTTGTCCCTGTGTCCCCTCTCTGGAACATCCTATCTCTGTCCACCTTGTCTATTCCCCGCAGTATCTTGTATGTCGTTATCATGTCTCCCCTGACCCTTCTGTCCTCCAGTGTCGTCAGTCCGATTTCCCTTAACCTTTCCTCGTACGACATTCCCTTGAGCTCTGGGACTAGCCTTGTTGCAAACCTTTGTACTTTCTCTAACTTCTTGACGTGCTTGACCAGGTGTGGGTTCCAGACTGGTGCTGCATACTCCAGTATGGGCCTAACATACACAGTGTACAGTGTCTTGAACGATTCCTTATTAAGGTATCGGAACGCTATTCTCAGGTTTGCCAGGCGCCCGTATGCTGCAGCGGTTATTTGGTTGATGTGTGCCTCCGGTGATGTGCTCGGTGTTATGGTCACCCCAAGGTCTTTCTCCCTGAGTGAGGTCTGTAGTCTTTGTCCACCTAGCCTATACTCTGTCTGCGGTCTTCTTTGCCCCTCCCCAATCTTCATGACTTTGCATTTGGCTGGATTGAATTCGAGAAGCCAGTTACTGGACCACATGTCCAGCCTCTCCAGGTCTCTTTGCAGTCCTGCCTCATCCTCGTCCGATTTAATTCTTCTCATCAACTTCACGTCATCTGCGAACAGGGACACTTCAGAGTCTATTCCTTCCATCATGTCGTTCACATATATCAAAAATAGCACTGGTCCTAGAACTGACCCCTGTGGGACCCCGCTCGTAACAGGCGCCCAATGTGATACCTCTTCACGAACCATGACTCGTTGCTGCCTCCCTGTCAGGTATTCCCTTATCCATTGCAGTGCCCTTCCTTTTACGTGTGCCTGATCCTCCAGCTTCTGCAGTAATCTCTTGTGGGGAACTGTGTCAAAGGCCTTCCTGCAGTCTAGGAAAACGCAATCTACCCAACCCTCTCTCTCGTGTCTTACTTCTGTTACCTTGTCATAAAACTCCAGGAGGTTTGTGATACAAGATTTGCCTTCCATGTGTGTGTGTGTGTGTGTGTGTGTGTGTGTGTGTGTGTGTGTGTGTGTGTGTGTGTGCATGTTTGTGTGTGTGTGTGCATGTTTGTGTGTGTGTGTGCATGTTTGTGTGTGTGTGTGCATGTTTGTGTGTGTATGTGTACTCAGTATGGCCATACATTCTGCTCCAACCCGAGCATCGTGGAATTACACATCCATCAAAAATTATAAGAAACATCAATCTCGTGCCTTTAGTATTGTATGGAGGAGCCTGGACACTGTCAACCCACCATCATGAAAACTACTAATATTGCCCCACTTCACAAAGGCATCAGTAAAGCAATGGCAAATAAACCATAGACCAATAGCACTAACTTCACACATTATCAAAATCTTTGAATAGGTTCTAAGATGCAAGGTAACCAGTCACATGGACACAACGGGGTGTCCTCACCAGAGATAGTTATTTTTTCCATGTGACCACAACCATGCTTCTTAGGACCTGTTCAAACATTTTAATATATGAAGTTAGTGCTATTGGTCTATAACTTGCTGCAATTGCCTTACTTCCACCTTTGTGAAGTGGCATAATATTAGCAATTCTTAATGATAGTTGAATGTTACCAGAGTCCAGGATCATTTTCCAGAGAATACTAAATGCCCGAGATAATGAGTTCATGGATACACTGAAGATGAGCAAAAATGTGTGACCATAACGTAATAGCGCACAAAATGAGTGCAGAAGAATGAATTGGTGGAATAGACATACGGATATTTAATTTTCTAACAAACAGAACCCAAACAGTATTAGTTAAGTCCGTGATCTATCTCCATGAAATGTAGGTGAGAAAGATGCATTATAATTTACACCTTGAAAATTCTACAGGGCTTTGTCTAAAATCTGCACACTGAAATCACTCCATGAAAATAACAGGCTTGCTATACGGTACAAGGTATCCCCAGTAACAACCCGGGGTACAATGACGATACAAAATAAACCAAGTGAACAGTGGTTTTGTGGTAAAATAAGATAATATTGTATCAACATCCATGGTCAGGCAAGAGAGAGGTGAAGGTTTATAAACTGAAAGAGGAGGCAGTTAGGGTAAGATATTAACAACTATTGGAGGATAGATGGGGTAGTGAGAGCATAGGCAATTGGGACGAAGATGTATGGGGTAGGTTTAAAAATGTAGTGTTAGAGTGTTCAGCAGAAGTTTGTGGTTACAGGAAAGTTGGTGCGGGAGGGAAGAAGAGCGAGTAGAAAGGGAGAAAAAGTTAGCATATGAGAAGTTCTTACAAAGTAGAAGTGATGCAAGGAGGGAAGAGTATAGGGAGAAAAAGAGAGAGGTAATGAGAGTGGTGAAGCAATGTAAAAAGAGAGCAAATGAGAGAGTGGGGGAGGTGTTATCAACAAATTTTGTTGAAAATAAGAAAAAGTTTTGGAATGAGATTAAAAAATTGAGGAAGCCTAGAGAACAAATGGATTTGTCAGTTAAAAATAGAAGAGGAGAGTTATTAAATGGATAGTTAGAGGTATTGGGAAGATGGAGGGAATATTTTGAGGAATTGTTAAATGTTGATGAAGATAGGGAAGCTGTGATTTCGTGTATAGGGCAAGGAGGAATAACATCTTGTAGGAGTGAGGAAGAGCCAGTTGTTAGTGTGGGGGAAGGTCGTGAGGCAGTAGGTAAAATGAAAGGGGGTAAGGCAGCCAGGAATGATGGAACAAAGAAAGAAATGTTAAAAGTGTTGGAGTGGTTGGTGCTATTATTTAATAAATGTATGGAAGAGGGTAAGGTACCTAGGGATTGGCAGAGAGCATGCATAGTTCCTTTGTATAAAGGCAAAAGGGACAAAAGAGAGTGCAAAAATTATAGGGGGATAAGTCTGTGGAGCATGCCTGGTAAAGCATATAGTAGAGTTATTGGAAGAATTAAGAGTAAGACGGAGAGTAGGATAGCAGATGAACAAGGAGGCTTTAGGAAAGGAAGCAGGCATGTAAACCAAGTGTTTACAGTGAAATGTATAAGTGAAAAGTATTTAGATAAGGCTAAAGAGGTTTTTGTGGCATTTATGGATTTGGAAAAGGCTTATGACAGGGTGGATAGGGAGGCAATGTGGTAGATGTTGCAGGTGTATGGTGTAGAAGGTAGATTACTGAAATCAGTGAAGAGTTTTTGCAAGGATAGTGAGGCTCAAGTTAGAGTATGTAGGAAAGAGGGAAATTATTTCCCAGTAAAAGTAGGCCTTAGACAAAGATGTGTGATATCACCGTGGTTGTTTAATATATTTATAGATGAAGTTGTAAGAGAAGTAAATGTGAGGGTCTTGGCAAGAGGTGTGGAGTTAAAAGATAAAGAATGAAACATAAAGTGGGAGTTGTCACAGTTGCTCTTTGCTGATGACACTGTGCTCTTGGGAGATTCTGAGGAGAAGTTGCAGAGGTTGGTGGATGAATGGATGGTTGGTGGATGTAAAAGAAGAAAATTAAAAGTGAACACAGGAAAGCGTAAAGTTATGAGGATAACAAAAAGATTAGGTGATGAAAGATTGCATATAAGATTGGAGGGAGAGAGTATGGAAGAGGTGAATGTGGTTAAATTAGACACATGTGCAAATCTTGGGTATCTTTGTTGAGGAAATGTTTCGCCACACAGTGGCTTCATCAGTCCATACAAAGGATAAATTTGAAGAACAGGAGGAGAATGAGGTAATCAGTCCCTCAACCTTGAGTCGATGTGGTCAGTCCATCAATCTTGAGTAGAATACGGCATATGAGCGGAGAAGCAGCTTATTAACCGAATGGCAGGAGAGGTGCAGCAGTCGTAGGTGGTGTCACATTTGTCCAATGTGGAAGTAGGTCGTGCCCTGTTCTTCAAATTTATCCTTTGTATGGACTGATGAAGCCACTGTGTGGTGAAACGTTTCCTCAACAAAGATACCCAAGATTTGCACATGTGTCTAATTTAACAATGTGTCGGTTCTTTGATCCATTCATCTACAAGAGGTGAATGTATTCAGATATTTGGGAGTGGACGTGTCAGCGGATGCATCTATGAAAGATGAGGTGAATCATAGAATTGATGAGGGGAAAAGGTTGAGCGGGGCACTTAGCTATTAAGAGTCTGTGGAGACAAAAAACTTTGTCCTTGGAGGCAAAGAGGGGAATGTATGAGAGTGTAGTTTTACCAACGCTCTTATATGGGTGTGAAGCATGGGTGATGAATGTTGCAGCGAGGAGAAGGCTGGAGGCAGTGGAGATGTCATGTCTGAGAGTAATGTGTGGTGTGAATATAATGCAGTGAATTAGTAGTTTGGAAGTTAGGAGGAGGTGCGGGATTGCCAAAACTGTTGTCCAGAGGGCTGACGAAGGGTTGTTGAGGTGGTTCAGCCGTGGAGAGAGAATGGAATGAAACAGAATGACTTCAAGAGTGTATCAGTCTGTAGTGGAAGGAAGGCGGGGTAGGGGTCGGTCTCGGAAAGGTTGGAGGGAGGGGGTAAAGGAGGTTTTGTGTGCAAGAGGCTTGGACTTCCAGCAAGCATGCGTGAGTGTGTTTGATAGGAGTGAATGGAGCCAAATGATTTTTAATACTTGATGTGCTGTTGGAGTGTGAGCAAAGTAACATTTATGAAGGGATTCAGGGAAACCGGCAGGCTGGACTTGAGTCCTGGAGATGGGAAGTACAGTGTCTACACCCTGAAGGAGGGGTGTTAATGTTGCAGTTTTATAACTGTAGTGTAAAGCACCCTTCTGGCAAGACAGTGATGCGGTGAATGATGGTGAAAGTTTTTCTTTTTTGGGCCACCCTGCCTTGGTGGGAATCTGCCGATATGTTAATAAAACAAAAAATCGACGGTGCAAGAGTTTTCAACATGATACAAGAAGATACAAGAAACACTGCGGGAACAAGTGTAGAAATGTTCAAGACGAAACTGGACAAGTATCTCCAAGTGTCACATCAACCAGGCTGTCATGCATGCATGCGTCATTGGGCCTCGATCAACAACAGCCTGATTAACCAGGCAAGCACTTAACAAAACTGTCCCAGAGCCGAGCTCTGGGAAGAGAAAAGTTCTCGATATCCATCAAAGGTATAACATAGGTAATGTATTTGATTGCTAAGCAAATTTACATAAAAAATGTCGATACACTGGACAGCGCGTTAACCAAGTAACCAATGTCACTCGTAGTGTGAGAATGTGGGGAAAGTGTAGTGTGGGGGTGTAGTGTGGGTGTAGTGGGAGAAGTGTAATTTGGGGGTGTAGTAGTGGGGAAAGTGTATTGTGGGAATGTAGTGTGGGTGTAGTGGGGAAGCATAGTGTGGGGGTGTAGTGTGGGTGTAGTGGGGGAAGTGTAGTGTGGGAGTGTAGTGTGGTAGTAGGGGAAGTGTAGTGTGGAGGTGTAGTGTGGGCATAATGGGGGAAACATAGTGTGGGAGTGTAGTGTGGGTGTAGTATGGGAAGGGTAGTGTGGAAGTGTAGTGTGGGTGTAGTGGGGGAAGTGTAGTCAAGAGGTGTAGTGTGGATGTAGAGGGGAGAGTGTTGTGTGGGGTTGTAATGGAGGAAGTGTAGTGTTGGGGTGTAGTGTGGGTGTAGTGGGGAAGCGTAGTGTGGGGGTGTACTGTGGTTGTAGTGGGGGAAGTGTAGTGCGGGGATGTAGTGTGGGTGTAGTGGGGGAAGTGTAGTGTGGGAGTGTAGTGTGGTAGTGGGGGAAGTGTAGTTTGTGGGTGTAGTGCGTGAAGTGTAGCGTGTGGGTGTAGTGCGTGAAGTGTAGTCTGGGTGTAGTGGGGAAAGTGTAGTGTGGTAGTGGGGGAAGCGTAGCGTGGGGGTGTAGTGTGGGTGAAGTGGGGGAAGTGAAGTGTGGGGGTGTAGTGTGGGTATAGTGGGTGAAATATAGTGTGGGGGTGTAGCATGGATGTAGTGGGGGAAGTGTAGTGTAGGGTGTAGTGTGGGTGTAGAGGGGGAAGAGTAGTATGGGGTGTAGTGTGGG
>NW_027199588.1:0-30494 GCF_038502225.1 Cherax quadricarinatus | reverse complement strand
CGACAAGTATCAAGAGGTTAATCTGGTGGTTAACCATGCTGTGTCTGTGAAGCTACACGATGTATCCCGCCATTATACATGGGTAAAAGTCAGAAACGTACCCTTTGAGGCTGATGCGACTGATATACGTGCTGCCCTGGGTAATTACGGCACCATACACATGGCTACAGCAGGGAGGTGGCCTGATGGCCAATATGAAGGACTACCTGAGGGAACTTTTTCGGTAAAAATGACATTACGACATCCAATCCCTTTATATGTGATCCAGCAAGACTTCAGGACTCAGGTATTTGTGACTTATGCAGGGCAACGCCGCACTTGTAGGTTGTGTGGAGCATACGATCATTTGGCGGTGCAGTGTGAAAGGAGACGAGGTGCCAGGGTTGTACAACAGAGCAAGGATTTAGGGGAGGAAGGTATAAGGCAAGATGTGCCTGAAGCGCCTGTGCAACCCTCAAGATTGTCTTGGAGTGAAGAGGTTGAGAGGTCTCTGAACACGGTGTGTGCTACACTCCCGGAAGTGTCGCCTCCTTTGGAGGCAGCCCCAGAGGTGGAGGCAGCCCCAGAGGTGGAAACGGCTTCGCGAGAAGAGCAGGCCAATGATGTGGAGACATTCATTGTGTTAGACGAATTATTTACGGAGGACAGCATGAGTCCTGCGACGGCACCATCCCTAGACTTGGGACAGGCTGCGACGGCGGACGTGGATCACGACGTGCAGCTGGTAGTGGACGCCACTGACGCCTTGTTGAAACAAACGGTGGAGGTGGAAATCCACCAGGATTGCACTGTGGACGACGAAATGCAGGTGGAAAGTGTAACACGAAAGCGCTCTGTTACACATTCAGATTCTGATGATGTGTTAACGCCAGCCCAAAGATCAGGGAAGAAATCATGGGCGGATGTGGCACAGAAAGGGTCCTGTGCACCCAAAGCTCAGGGGATGATCAGGAGTGCTTCAAAAGGAGGGGAAGGGAAAATTGGAAACAAAAAATCTAGTGAAAAACATTCAATGTCGAAAGGAAAACCATCATTGTCGATTTTAAGTGCCTCAAAATAAACATTAATGGTTTGCGAACTGTACGAAAGTGTGCATGGTTACGTGATTTATTGGTGCGTAATAATGTGGACGTTGTGTTCATACAGGAACACAATCATAAATGTGGCAGTGAATTGCAGATAGAAGGATATAACGTGTACATGGAGAATGCAATTCGGTTGAAAGGTGGCGTTGCCATCATGATCAGGGAGACTAGCCCGTTTGTTGTGAGACGTAGTGAAGGGGGGGAGGGGAGGATAAGGGTGGAAGGACTATGGGGACGGGTGAAGGTGGCTTTTGTGTGTGTGTATGGTCCAGCCGAGAATGATGGGCGTGTAAAAGCAACCTTTGTGAAAGAGGTGTTAATTTATTATTTGAGGTCACTCCCTGAAGTAGCTATTGTAGGCGGGGATTGGCATTGCGTGATCCGGTGTAAGGATGTAGAACCTCGGGGAAGTGGGTACTTTTCAGGGGTATTGGGAGATTTAATGTCAAGGGTGGGATTAAAGGACGTGGTGGGGGGGGAGAGGTTGAGCATACTTTTGTATGTCGTGGATATGCGGCGCGACTTGATAGAGTGTACGTGTCACGCACCATCGTAGTTAATAGTGTGCGTATTTTAGATGTGGTGTTTTCTGATCATAGAGGAGTTCTTGTGGACGCAGGGTGGGAGGGTTTACCTAAGAGGGGTTGTAGTTATTGAAAATTGAATGTTAAATTGTTAAAAGGGGAGGAGAATAGGAAATCTTTTGAGTGTTTTTGGGAGGGTTTGTTAGCAGGGGCTCCTGGGGATGGAGACTTGGTTAGGTGGTGGGATGTGGTGGCTAAGAAACGTATTCGGGATTACTATGTTCGGCTTGGGAGGGAAAGTAATCAACTTTTATATGGGCTTCAGGGGTATTTAGAAGGACAGTTACGCAATTGTTATGTGGGTGATGGTGCGAGATACCCTGTGGAGGAAATAGAGGATTTAAAGCAACGTATCAAGGGTTTGCATAATGATCGATTTGATGGTGCACGTGTGGCTGGAGGGTTGGAGGAGGTTCTCTACGGGGATCGGCCTTCGGCGTGTGCGTTAAGGGGACAGCAGAAGAGGAGGGCAGCCACGGAGATGATGGGATTAACAGTTCATGTGGGGATGGGAGGGTATAGGGAAGGGCAGGTATTGATGTCGACTGAAGGTATGAGTGGATATATTGATGCATGGTTTAGGTCATATGCACAACATGTGGGTATACGAGATGATGCTTTAAGGGAAATGGGTGGTTATGTGCAATGCGAGCTTGATGGTAGAGATAGGGAGACTTTGGAAGGACAGATTACGGAAGGGGAAATTTGGCGAGCTATAGCAGGTGCAAGTTTAGGTAAGGCACCGGGTGTAGACGGGTTGCCTAATGATTTTTATGTTAAGAACTGGGAAGTATTGAGGAGATTTTTAGTCAGATTGTTCAATGTAATGAAGGAAGATGGGGCAATGGGTGAGCAGCAAAGGACTGCTGTTGTTGTATTAGTGCCAAAGGGTGGACAGACCATGGTAGAAGATTACCGTGCAATATCGCTTATGTGCGGTGATTATAAGTTATTTGCAAGGGTATTAGGGAACAGAATCAAACAGGTTTTAGGTAAAGTAATTGATAGAGGACAATATGGCATACTGGGTAGATCAATGTATGAAGGGCATGGAGCTATTAGGAGTTTTATAGAGCATAGGGGGGAGGGGGTGTTTTGGCTCTGGATTGGAGAGCGGCTTATGATAGCGTAGAAAGGGATGCATTATGGAGTTTTATGCGTTGGTTGGGTTTCGGGAGGGAAATTGTTTCTTGGGCAAAAACTTTGTATCTGGGTGCAGTTATGAGAATACAGGTTAATGGACGACTAGGTGATAGCATACAGATGGGAAGGGGTTTGCGACAGGGATGCCCTCTGTTGCAAATTTTGTTTGCATGTCTTCAGGAACCCTTTTATAGGGCAGTTAGGTGGAGTATAGCGAGAGCGAGGGTTGGTGTTGCACGTGAAGGGGAAGCGGGTATAGTGGGTTACGTGGATGATACAACTGTCTTGGTGAGGGATGTGAGGGATTTACATAAGGTAGGAAGGGTGATAGACGTTTTTGGTGAGGCTACGTGGATGAAAATTAATGTAGTAAAGTCCAAGTATTTGGATCTAGGGGATAGTGTACATAATGGTGAGACTGTTGAGGGTGGGTGGCGTGTGGTAGATCAGTTGTTGATATGTGGGATAGTGTACATGCGGAATGATAGGGATGCACAAGAGGCAAATTCGAGGCGCACCGTGGATGGAGTTTTGAAAAGATTGGGAGGCTTGAGGGCAGAGCAATTATCGTTGCATCAAAGGGTTATAGTCACGAATGTCCTGTTGTATAGCAAGTTATGGCACGTGGTGGCAATATATCCGTTACGACGGTGTGAGGTGCAACGGTTGCAACTGCGGGTATTCAGATTTATATGGGGATCGGGTTGTGACTGGCTAAGTAGAGGGGTGGTGTCGCTTCCCGTTAGCCAGGGGGGGCTGGGGCTTATACCTCTTGAGAAGCGTATGTTGAGTGTGTTTCTGAAAAGGGGGTTTGTGAGGGAGGGGGTTAGCGGGGGGGGGCCTTGAAAGACTGCGCATGGATATGCAACGGTGGTGGAGGGGTAGGGATTTAATGTTTGGGGAGGCTATGTTGCGAGTTTTACTGAAGGTAAGGGATCCGAAACAGCTTAAATTGAAGGTTCTTGAGAGGGTGGGGGGTGGGTCTGTGGTGGCGGCATTTGAGGGGGCATACCCTATGTATGCATGGGGTTCTGTATGGAAATGTCTTCAACAACTACGTGTAAAACCAAGTGTCAGGGAGGTTATGTTTAGGTTTTTACATGGGATCTTGCCGTCTGGGGTTGTGTTATTTAATAGGAGATTAAGGGAGGGTGGGGAGTGCAAAGCGTGTGGATGTCCGGAAACCATATTTCATGCTGTGTACTTTTGTACTTGTTTAGAAGATGTGAGGGTCTGGCTAAGTAGGGTAGTTAGGTTAGTGGGTGGGGAAGGATTACAGGTGTTGCGGGTGTTAAGTTTAGATATAGGTGGGTGGAGTCAGCAGGTGGTGAATGCGGTTGCGTATGTGGTCACTGATTTTATTTATATATCTTGGGCAATGAGGGAGGTGGGAGTCGAGGAAAGGATAAGAGTGTTAGGTGCCACGATGTATAGAACAAAGTGCCGCAATAGGGATCTTTATGGGGGAAGATGGGAGACAGCATTTACTGAAGGTTATCGTAGATTCAGGTTGAAGGATTTAAGAGATTTAAGTGTAAAGTAAGGGGTTGCGGCGGGCTAGTTATCTTGAGTATGGAAATGTGTATAGATGTTAGTGTGTGTGGTATGTTTGGTAATATAATAAATAAGCTTCTTTTGTGATGTGAGTTTGGTCTGGGTTGTTGTGTAAGATTTGTTATTCACATTGTTTTTCAGAAGGTATCGAATTTAATATGTAAGTAGTGGTGTTTACACTACATTGTGTGTATAATGTGTGAGAGGGTACATCTCACAGTATTTGTGTGTTTGATGGTTTGAGGTGACACAAGGCATGATCTAAGTATGTCTGGATTCTCCTTTTGTCCTCAAAGGTGATATACAAAGATAGTACTGTGGTGTATGTGATGTGTAGGTTTATATGTATTCAACACATGCTTGTTGTATGTTCCCTTTCGTTACTTTGTTTCAATTGTCATTTCAATGTACTTTGTATAGCATTATACAACGGTATCGTTCTTTACCATATGAAGTAATTTTTTTTTTTTTTTTTTTTTTAGACGCATTCCTTTTGTGTCTGAGATTGTTGTATATGGGTTTAATTGTAAATGTAATGAGTCGGTTTTGAGATCTGAGCTGTTTTCTTTGTATGTTTATTTGTATTTTGGTAATGTTAAGCTGTAATGTTAGGGATAAGTATGTAGATGTTCTAGTAGGATTATGATGTTAGGTTTTGGTTTATTGATTAATGAGAAGGCTGGAAGTAACTGTTACATTTTCTTGTATATATTATTTTCAATTGTATGAGTCTTTGTCATATGTCATGTTATATGTAAAATTTATATGGAAGTTAGGTTTTGAGTCATTGAATGTTTATATATGTTAGTTCATGACCCTGTTACTGTGTTTATTTGTAGCTATGTTCTTGCCGTAAGTTATTGTTGTATGTTATACAGATATATCTTGCAAGTATATAGGTGCAATCCATTTGTGTTAGTTTATTATGTGTTGGGTTTCTTATGTCAATGGCCGAACCTTCAGGATTGAGATCCATACTGTTTCCTTTTATTTTTATATTTATGTATACTGTATTGGTTATAAATAAAATATAAAAAAAATTAGAAATACGTTTGACTGCATGCTGGAGAGAAACTGTAATGAGGTGATAATCAGCGCCTGCACAAGCTATTGTAAAGTCATCCACATAGTGATGACCAAATATTAGATGGAAGAATAGATGCCAGATCATTTATAGCAAGGAGAAAAGGGTGGCACTCAGAACACATCCCTGGAGGACACCTTCAGCTTGGACAAAGTCCTGGGAAAGCATACTATTAACCAGAACACGGAAATGTCTCTGAGGTAACAAGTTCTTAAGAGAAATTAGAAGATTGCCTCTGAGGCCTAAGGAGTGAGCATGACCCATGATGCTGTTAGGCTGGAGGTGATGTCCTGGTAGTCAGTAAATGTGGGGCTGATAGTGCTGTCCTGGGAGACAGTAATGGTGAAGCTGGAGGTCCTGTCCTGGGAGACAGTAATGGTGAAGCTGGAGGTGCTGTCCTGGGAGACAGTAATGGTGAAGCTGGAGGTGCTGTCCTGGGAGACAGTAATGGTGAAGCTGGAGATGCTGTCCTGGGAGACAGTAATGGTGAAGCTGGAGGTGCTGTCCTGGGAGACAGTAATGGTGAAGCTGGAGATGCTGTCCTGGGAGACAGTAATGGTGAAGCTGGAGGTGCTGTCCTGGGAGACAGTAATGGTGAAGCTGGAGATGCTGTCCTGGGAGACAGTAATGGTGAAGCTGGAGGTGCTGTCCTGGGAGACAGTAATGGTGAAGCTGGAGATGCTGTCCTGGGAGACAGTAATGGTGAAGCTGGAGGTGCTGTCCTGGGAGACAGTAATGGTGAAGCTGGAGGTGCTGTCCTGGGAGACAGTAATGGTGAAGCTGGAGGTGCTGTCCTGGGAGACAGTAATGGTGAAGCTGGAGGTGCTGTCCTGGGAGACAGTAATGGTGAAGCTGGAGATGCTGTCCTGGGAGACAGTAATGGTGAAGCTGGAGGTGCTGTCCTGGGAGACAGTAATGGTGAAGCTGGAGATGCTGTCCTGGGAGACAGTAATGGTGAAGCTGGAGGTGCTGTCCTGGGAGACAGTAATGGTGAAGCTGGAGATGCTGTCCTGGGAGACAGTAATGGTGAAGCTGGAGGTGCTGTCCTGGGAGACAGTAATGGTGAAGCTGGAGATGCTGTCCTGGGAGACAGTAATGGTGAAGCTGGAGGTGCTGTCCTGGGAGACAGTAATGGTGAAGCTGGAGATGCTGTCCTGGGAGACAGTAATGGTGAAGCTGGAGGTGCTGTCCTGGGAGACAGTAATGGTGAAGCTGGAGGTGCTGTCCTGGGAGACAGTAATGGTGAAGCTGGAGGTGCTGTCCTGGGAGACAGTAATGGTGAAGCTGGAGGTGCTGTCCTGGGAGACAGTAATGGTGCAGCTGGAGAGCTGTCCTGGGAGACAGTAATGGTGAAGCTGGAGGTGCTGTCTGGGAGACAGTAATGGTGAAGCTGGAGATGCTGTCCTGGGAGACAGTAATGGTGAAGCTGGAGGTGCTGTCCTGGGAGACAGTAATGGTGAAGCTGGAGGTGCTGTCCTGGGAGACAGTAATGGTGAAGCTGGAGGTGCTGTCCTGGGAGACAGTAATGGTGAAGCTGGAGGTGCTGTCCTGGGAGACAGTAATGGTGAAGCTGGAGGTGCTGTCCTGGGAGACAGTAATGGTGAAGCTGGAGGTGCTGTCCTGGGAGACAGTAATGGTGAAGCTGGAGATGCTGTCCTGGGAGACAGTAATGGTGAAGCTGGAGGTGCTGTCCTGGGAGACAGTAATGGTGAAGCTGGAGATGCTGTCCTGGGAGACAGTAATGGTGAAGCTGGAGGTGCTGTCCTGGGAGACAGTAATGGTGAAGCTGGAGGTGCTGTCCTGGGAGACAGTAATGGTGAAGCTGGAGGTGCTGTCCTGGGAGACAGTAATGGTGAAGCTGGAGGTGCTGTCCTGGGAGACAGTAATGGTGAAGCTGGAGATGCTGTCCTGGGAGACAGTAATGGTGAAGCTGGAGGTGCTGTCCTGGGAGACAGTAATGGTGAAGCTGGAGGTGCTGTCCTGAGATTAGTCACGAGGGAACATTCACCAAATTCAACTTCAATAACAAAAAAAATAAACTGGGACCAAGTAAACCAAGTCCTAACCGATATAAGCTGGGAAGATATACTAAGCAACACAGACCCCAACTTATGCCTAGAACAGATTAACTTGGTGGCACTCGATGTATGCACAAGGCTTATTCCTCTAAGAAAGAGGAGGAGTAGATGGAAAATAAAAAGAGACAGGCGCTCCCTTTACAGGCGACGGAAAAGAATAACAGAGCGGCTAAAAGAGGTCAATATATCTGAAATGCGTAGGGAGACACTGGCCAGACAAATAGCAAGCATCGAACTTAAGCTGAAGGAATCTTATAGGAGTCAGGAATCGCGGGAAGAACTAAAAGCCATAAATGAAATCGAAAGAAACCCAAAGTATTCCTTCTCCTATGCCAAATCAAAGTCGAGAACAACGTCCAGTATTGGGCCCCTACTTAAACAAGATGGATCCTACACAGATGACAGCAAGGAAATGAGTGAGCTACTCAAGTCCCAATATGACTCAGTTTTTAGCAAGCCGCTAACCAGACTGAGAGCCGAAGATCAAAATGAATTTTTTATGAGAGAGCCACAGAATTTGGTTAACACAAGCCTATCCGATGTTATCCTGACGCCAAATGACTTCGAACAGGCGATAAATGACATGCCCATGCACTCTGCCCAAGGGCCAGACTCATGGAACTCCGTTTTCATCAAGAACTGCAAGAAGCCCCTATCACGAGCCTTTTCCATCTTATGGAGAGGGAGCATGGACACGGGGGTCGTCCCACAGTTACTAAAAACAACAGACATAGCCCCACTCCACAAAGGGGGAGGTAAAGCAACAGCAAAGAACTACAGACCGATAGCACTAACATCCCATATCATAAAAATCTTTGAAAGGGTCCTAAGAAGCAAGATCACCACCCATCTAAAAACCCATCAGTTACACAACCCAGGGCAACATGGGTTTAGAACAGGTCGCTCCTAGATGCACTAGAAGAAAAAAAGAATGCAGATGTAATATATACAGACTTTGCAAAAGCCTTCGACAAGTGTGACCATGGCGTAATAGCGCACAAAATGCGTGCGAAAGGAATAACAGGAAAAGTCAGTCGATGAATCTATAATTTCCTCATTAACAGAACACAGAGAGTAGTCGTCAACAGAGTAAAGTCCGAGGCAGCTACGGTGAAAAGCTCTGTTCCACAAGGCACAGTACTCGCTCTCATCTTGTTCCTCATCCTCATATCCGACATAGACAAGGATGTCAGCCACAGCACCGTGTCTTCCTTTGCAGATGACACCCGAATCTGCATGACAGTGTCTTCCATTGCAGACACTGCAAGGCTCCAGGCGGACATCAACCAAACCTTTCAGTGGGCTGCAGAAAACAATATGAAGTTCAACGATGAGAAATTTCAATTACTCAGATATGGTAAACACGAGGAAATTAAATCTCCATCAGAGTACAAAACAAATTCTGGCCACAAAATAGAGCGAAACACAAACGTCAAAGACCTGGGAGTGATCATGTAGGAGGATCTCACCTTCACTGGAACGCAGGCGGGAGAGATACATGATTATATACACCTGGAAAATCCTAGAGGGACTAGTACCGAACTTGCACACGAAAATCACTCACTACGAAAGCAAAAGACTTGGCTGACGATGCAACATCCCCCCAATGAAAAGCAGGGGTGTCACTAGCACGTTAAGAGACCATGTGGTGGCCCGGTAAAGCTCCCGCTTCACACACGGAGGGCCCGGGTTCGATTCCCGGCGGGTGGAAACATTTCGACACGTTTCCTTACACCTATTGTCCTGTTCACCTAGCAGAAAATAGGTACCTGGGTGTTAGTCGACTGGTGTGGGTCGCATCCTGGGGGACAAGATTAAGGACCCCAATGGAAATAAGTTAGACAGTCCTCGATGACGCACTGACTTTCTTGGGTTATCCTGGGTGGCTAACCCTCCGGGGTTAAAAATCCGAACGAAATCTTATCTTACAATAAGTGTCAGGGGCCTGAGACTGTTCAACTGCCTCCCAGCATACATAAGGGGGATTACCAACAGACCCCTGGCAGTCTTCAAGCTGGCACTGGACAAGCACCTAAAGTCGGTTCCTGACCAGCCGGGCTGTTGGTTTGCGTGCGTTGGTTTGCGTGCAGCCAGCAGTAACAGCCTGGTTGATCAGGCTCTGATCCACCAGGAGGCCTGGTCACAGACCGGGCCGCGGGGGCGTTGACCCCCGGAACTCTCTCCAGGTAAACTCAATATTTACCAGAAGCTCCATCACCTTGCAAACTGCACTGGTAAGAGCAATGGGACAATAGTGGGAGGCATCACGTCCCGAAGTACCTGGTTTACGAAAAGATAGAACAATAGCAAATTTCCACAGCTGGGGAAGATGTCCTTGCGACCCAATAAGATTAAATAGACGTAAGAGGACAGCAAGGACTGACAGATGTAAATGCTGAAGCATACGAATATGAATGCCGTCAGGCTCAGCTGTCGATGAGTGTAGTGTAGACTCTAATTCCAAAAATGTAAAAGGCACATTATAAGACTCCTCTCTGCTCAATCTCTCTGGCAGACTTGGAGGAAAGAAACGAGGGGCATAGACGGAGTCCCTGGGAGAAATAGACAAGATGATTACCAATTTCATTTGCAACATCAAGAGAGTTTTCTATAGCGACACAGGCAAGCCGAAGAATCAGAGCCGGGTTGGGAGAGTAATTGCCACTCAGTTTCTGTACCTTTTTCCAGACTGCACTCATAGAAGAAGTCGAAGTGATGGCAGAAACATAATCCCACCAACAAGAGTTTAGCTTTATGGATGACAACGGACGACCGCTCTCGTCCACTTAAAATCAAGGACTCAGTGATCCTACTGTACTGATATCTGCCCCACGCAGGGAATTTTAAACGTACCACACGAGCACAAGCAGGAGACCATCAAGGCACACACTTCTGAGAATGCCTGCCTGAGGTTTGGGGTATAAAATGTGAATCAGCAGTTAAAACTGAGGTAGATAATAGGAGTAACAGCTCATCAGTGGTGGACGAAGAAGGATCCTCACTAAAAGCAGTTTAACACGAGTACAGGTCTCAATTTGCTGGATCCAGTTGCCAACGTGAGCTTCGAGGTGAATATGAATGAGAAGCGTGGAGGATTGAAAAATTACCTCCGTCATGTAAGTCCGGGATGACAGACCAAGTTTAGTACAAGTGATGAAGAGCAAACTGAGAGATCGATGCAAGAGAGAGATTGAACATGAGGGACAAAATGGGCGGGAGCACTAATATTGTAAATACGTAAAGGGATAGAAGTGAGAAGAGCTTCTAAATGAATGTCGCGAGTCAGAGTGAGACTCCCACAGAGGAAACGGTGAGCATTTGGTCAGAATTTTAACGACCTTTTTTTTTATGGACCGATTACGTTCATTTTTGGTGTACTATTAGAAGGTTATATCGAGTATGCTGTGCTGAAGTTTCAATCATATCGGCCAAAAAGGAAATGAAATATGCAAAATTTACGAAAAATTGCATTTGGCAGGGCACAGTTTGTCAGTGGTACTTGGACAAGTGGTTTTGACACTTGCTGCTGCTAGAACAACTCTAATTCCAACACTTATCGATGTGAATTCTAAAATAAACCTTATCTTCTTGCTAAAAAAAAATAAAGTTTCATAACTTTTTTGATATATTGGAAGATGTCGGCCTTGTTGTCCACATAAATCTAAAAATATTTTGGATAGTTCGGAAACACGAACGCTACCCCGTAATACAATCATTCTCCCATGTTTGTTGTGAGAAATAAAGTCAATTCAATCATAAATAAACCTGCTGTTCCCCTAAATAGGTAAATAAGTTACTTTCGAGATATAGGCCGCAGCGCGCGGCACCCCCGCTGCCCGGGAACAATTTTTTTCCCCGAAAAATTCGCTTTATTTTACACTTTTTCCGCGACCTACGAGTGTTTATTACAGTTAACCATTGTAAATCCGTTTTCTCTCATCACTGATGAGAGAGGTCGGACCCTTTCTTCACCTTCAGGGGAAATATCGATAGAAATTTATTCCTTGGGGCGTCATATTATGCTATATATTTTTTTTGAGGTGTACTTTTTATGTTTATATGCTATTATTATATTGCATTATATCATAATAGATCAATTATGATAGATAAATAAGCCTTATAATTGATATTAGCGTGGGTATAGAATATTTTGTTGGCTGGAGGTGTCGGCCATTTTGTGCACTATTCCCAGGTGTTCCCGATTGGTTCCTTGATCACATTATCTCCGCCCACTCTGGCATGATCTCAGATGGTGAATTTGTATTATATTAGACATAAAGATGTACGAAAACGATAAAAATAACACGGGGAAAAACGTAACAAAAACGTCAACAAAGCCGAGTCAGCGCTTGTTACGCAATATGACGCGTCAGCGCTGTCACCATGCCTGTTATAAATGGCTGTAATTCCTTTTAGAAACATCGTACAAGGATAATAATTATACCAGAGTGTAGCCAGAAAGTTCAGCTATTTTTTTGGTAACAATAACTCAGTTTTCATACATTTTCGAATTTTTTTTTGCTCCGCGCGCGGGAACCCTCAATCTCCCCTTAAGGGACATAAACGTCCAGATTGTCCTTCCATGAAAATAGAGAAAGTTGGCAGATGTTTTGTTGATGGTAATGACCATGCACCCTTCTGTTCAGGAACAGTTAATGGTATAAAAGTCTCGGACATATTACGTGACACAGGATGTACGTGCATCGTAATTTCGGACAAACTTTTCCCTTACTTTAAAACCTCTCGTGTGTCCTCTATTCTTTCAGACTACTTGGGTCGTGAAAATACTTTCCCTACAATACGTTGTTACTTGAAAGCTAAATGGTTCACAGGTTGGACTAATGCAGTACTAGCCCCAATTACTACTTCTTCTATAATAGTGGGCAATGTTAAAGGTGCTATTCTTCCTTCGGAGGCAGATCTTTCGTCACCACCCGTGGACCTAAGTTTTCCAGCTCCTCTTCCTGGCAAGTTAAATAAGCCCCTTAACAATTCTGCACCGGAAGCTGCATTGTCTCAGACTGTTCATTTGGGGGTAGAAACAGATGTTACTGCTCTCGATAGTGAGGTAGCAGGATCACCTGTTAACTCGTCCGGTGAAAGTAAGTGTATTGCCTCCGGCACTACCAATGTCTTGACTCGGGCTCAGACCATATCCCCGGCATCTCCTACCTCCTCTTCTCCCATCGTAAGTCCTTTCATTTACCCAGATTTCATGTCAAAGGATGACTTTGTCAAGTTACAGCATGATTGCCCTTCTCTTCGGTATTGTCATAATCATGCTTTTAACAACAAAGTTATCCACGGGAGATATGTATCACACAAGTTTGAATATCTTAATGGTATCTTGCATAAATCTGTAATTAAATCTCATTCTTCAGAGATAGATTATTCCCTGCTTATTGTTCCAAAACCTTATCGAGAAACTGCTCTTCAAATGGCTCATGATTTGCCAGTGACCGAACACTTGGCCCATCGTAAGACGTGGCATAAACTCAAGCACACTTATTTTTGGCCAAGTATGTACTCACAGGTTACAAAGAAGTATAGTTCTTGCAATAGGTGTCAAGTGCTTACTGCACAAAATAAACACACTCCTGGTTCCTGTATATTTACTAAATCTAAAACTTCCCTCCTGCAGAAACGAGATATTCCACCATAGAAAAGGAATGTTGGGCCCTTGTGTGGGGTATCTCCAAACTTTTATCTACTAGGTAAGGAATTCAATTTAGAGACGGATCACAAACCTTTGATATACCTAGAAACTTTTAAGGGAACCAACAGTCACTCCAAGCTTTCAAGTTTCATATTGTGTATATCAATGGTTCATCCAATTATTTCTCTGACTGGTTAAGTCGTGACAGTCAGTAGATGATTTGGTACTTTACATGACTTTCCCCATTTAGAACTTTTTCCTCGCCTATTCTTCTTATACTCCTTGACTATAAGTCTTGGTATGGGGGAGTGTGAGGGAAAAGTTCAACAGATAGGAGTAGCTATATGGTAACGATAGTTTGATTGCCGGCTGCTTGTTAAGGTAGGGTAAGTCTAGCTCCCGCTATCCCCTTCCTCCCCCCTTTTCTCCACCCCAAAAGGTGACATGTGGGGCTTGGACCAAACAGTAATCACTTGACTCACAGCTCCCAGCACAACTCTTGGAATGTCAGCTTGGGTCATCTGGCAGCCAAAGAAATAGTGTTGAAGGAGATGGACTTTTCACAAGTCAGGAGACGTCACTTTGTAATCTACCTAACTGATTACCTGTAGTCAACCCGTAGGCCACTACCCCTTATCTTTGCAGTGGTGAAGAACCTGCATTCCTTTCATCTGGACAGATTATTCTAGGCTATAGACTCTGAAGAAATAGTCGTTGGGTTGTCACTCAACACCTGCACCCCCCCCCACGTCATCAGTAACGGCTACAATTTCTACAAGACAGTGTCAACATCAACCAGACTCCCCAGTTTATTTGTACATATTAGCGTTGAATTCAAATGTAATTTTTTTCATTTCATTTTTCATTTTTCTATCAAGTAGGATAAAAAATTTCATATTTAAATATTTAATATTTCCATTCCTAAATAATAAAGTGTTTATCATTGTATGTTATTATTTATTTTTCTATTCATTAATTTTCCTGAGGAGGAGCCAGCCTTGGTAATACTTACTGGAGCTGTTACAGGGCTGAGTAAGCTGGGGTGACTACCGTCCACAGGATGGGTATGGGTGACTACGACTCACAGGATGAGTGTGGGGTGACTACCACTCACAGGATGAGTGTGGGGTGACTACCACTCACAGGATGAGTGTGGGGTGACTACCACTCACAGGATGAGTGTGGGGTGACTACCACTCACAGGATGAGTGTGGGGTGACTACCACTCACAGGATGAGTGTGGGGTGACTACCACTCACAGGATGAGTGTGGGGTGACTACCACTCACAGGATGTGTCTGGGGTGACTACCACTCACAGGATGAGTGTGGGGTGACTACCACTCACAGGATGGGTATGGGGTGACTACCACCCACAGGATGGGTGTGGGGTGACTACCACTCACAGGATGGGTTTGGGGTGACGGGCACCCACAGGATGGGTGTGGGGTGACGACCACCAACAGGATGTGTGTGGGGTGACGACCCCAACAGGATGGGCGTGTGGTGACTACCACTCACAGGATGGGTGTGGGGTGACGACCACCAACAGAATGGGTGCGAGGTGATGACCATCCACAGGATGTGTGTGGGGTGACCGCCACCCACATTATTGGTGTGGGATGACGACCACCCACAGGATGGGTGTGGGGTGACGACCACCAACAGGATGTGTGTGGGGTGACGACCCCCAACAGGATGGGTGTGGGGTGACGACCACTTACAGGATGGGTGTGGGGTGACGATCACCAACAGGATGGGTGTGGGATGACGACCACCAACAGGATGGGTGTGAGGTGATGACCATCCACAGGATGGGTGCATGGTGACGACCACCAACAGGAGGGGTGTGAGGTGACAACCACCCACAGAATGGGTGTAGGGTGACGACCACCCACAGGATGGGTGTGGGGTGACGACCACCAACAGGATGGGTGTGGGGTGATGACCATCCACAGGATGGGTATCGGGTGACTACCACTCACAGGATGGGTATGGGGTGTCTACCACTCACATGATGGGTATGGGGTGACTACCACTCACAGGATGGGTGTGGGGTGTCTACCACCCACAGGATGGGTATGGGGTGACTACCACTCACAGGATGGGTATGGGGTGACTACCACTCACAGGATGGGTATGGGGTGACTACCACTCACAGGATGGGTATGGGGTGACTACCACTCACAGGATGGGTATGGGGTGACTACCACTCACAGGATGGGTATGGGGTGACTACCACTCACAGGATGGGTATGGGGTGACTACCACTCACAGGATGGGTATGGGGTGACTACCACTCACAGGATGGGTATGGGGTGACTACCACTCACAGGATGGGTATGGTGTGACTACCACTCACAGGATGGGTATGGTGTGACTACCACTCACAGGATGGGTATGGGGTGACTACCACTCACAGGATGGGTATGGGGTGACTACCACTCACAGGATGGGTATGGGGTGACTACCACTCACAGGATGGGTGTGGGGTGACTACCACTCGCAGGATGGGTGTGGGGAGACTACCACTCACAGGATGGGTGTGGAGTGACTACCACTCACAGGATGGGTATGGGGTGACTACCACTCACAGGATGGGTGTGGGTGACTACCACTCACAGGATGGGTATGGGGTGACTACCACTCATAGGATGGGTTTGGGGTCACTACCACTCACAGGATGGGTATGGGGTGACTACCACTCACAGGATGGGTATGGGGTGACTACCACCACAGGATGGGTGTGGGGTGACTACCACTCACAGGATGGGTATGGGGTGACTACCACTCACAGGATGGGTATGGGGTGTCTACGACTCACAGGATGGGTATGGGGTGACTACCACTCACAGGATGAGTGTGGGGTGACTACCACTCACAGGATGAGTATGTGGTGACTACCACTCACAGGATGGGTATGGGGTGACTACCACTCACAGGATGGGAATGGGGTGACTACCACCCGCAGGATGGTGTATGGGGTGACTACCACTAACAGGATGGGTATGGGGTGACTACCACTCACAGGATGGTGTGGGGTGACTACCACTCACAGGATGGTGTATGGGGTGACTACCACTCACAGGATGGGTATGGGGTGACTTCTACTCACAGGATGGGTATGGGGTGACTACCACTCACAGGATGAGTATGGGGTGACTACCACTCACAGGATGGGTATGGGGTGACTACCACTCACAGGATGAGTATGGGGTGACTACCACTCACAGGATGGGTATGGGGTGACTACCACTCACAGGATGGGTATGGGGTGACTACCACTCACAGGATGAGTGTGGGGTGACTACCACTCACAGGATGGGTGAGGGGTGACTACCACTCACAGGATGAGTGTGGAGTGACTACCACTCACAGGATGAGTGTGGAGTGACTACCACTCACAGGATGAGTGTGGAGTGACTACCACTCACAGGATGAGTGTGGAGTGACTACCACTCACAGGATGGGTGAGGGGTGACTACCACTCACAGGATGAGTGTGGAGTGACTACCACTCACAGGATGGGTGAGGGGTGACTACCACTCACAGGATGAGTGTGGAGTGACTACCACTCACAGGATGAGTGTGGAGTGACTACCACTCACAGGATGGGTGAGGGGTGACCACCACTCACAGGATGGGTGTGGCGTGACTACCACACACAGGAGGAGTGTGAGGTGACTACCACTCACAGGATGAGTGTGGGGTGACTACCACTCACAGGATGAGTGTGGGGTGACTACCACTCACAGGATGAGTGTGGGGTGACTACCACTCACAGGATGAGTGTGGGGTGACTACCACTCACAGGATGAGTGTGGGGTGACTACCACTCACAGGATGAGTGTGGGGTGACTACCACTCACAGGATGAGTGTGGGGTGACTACCACTCACAGGATGAGTGTGGGGTGACTACCACTCACAGGATGAGTGTGGGGTGACTACCACTCACAGGATGAGTGTGGGGTGACTACCACTCACAGGATGAGTGTGGGGTGACTACCACTCACAGGCTGAGTGTGGGGTGACTACCACTCACAGGATGAGTGTGGGGTGACTACCACTCACAGGATTCATAACTGTGATCAATTTCTGAGCTCTCTATCCAAAAGTCGAACAAGCGAAAGAGTGTTACCTGTAGCTGCTGAAAGTTCTGGCCGACCTGTAAGGTGGCATACCTGAAATCTTTCCTATAAGAATTTGTGGTCTTTTGGTATGCTTTAAGGCTTGCCTTCTTAAGTAGGTTGTAATTACATATGATATCCTGCGACAAAGTTGCATAGATATTCAAAGCTGTACCAGAAAATAACATACCTAACCTGGTAGCACAGGTGTCAGCAGGCCATTCACAGAGGGTAGCGGTATTTTCAAACCTAATAATATATGAAGTTATGTCTTCTCCCTCTGTGAAGGGTGGTAAATTAGGTGCTGGAATATGTGCACTAGCTGCATGATGTTCAATTTCCTATAAATGTTGTTGTGTAAAAGTTAACTTTTTATTCTCTAATTCAAGGCATGACTTCTCTATCTCGCGATCTTTCTGTCTCGCAGTTCATTCTCTAGCTTTTTCCTAAACTTCTCTATCTTTTGCTCTTTACTCAAGTTCTCTTAACCTAACTTGTTCTTCACGTATTTTAGCCTGTTCCTCCCGTACTCTAGCTCTCTCCTCACGATCAAGTCTATCATGCTCCTTTTTGTCTTCTCTCTATCTTTCTAGCTGTCTTTCTTGGTTCTCTCTCTCTATTCTTTCTCTCTCCTTTTTATCCTCTCTTTCTCTTTCTAACTGTCTTTCATGGTTCTCTTTTTCTATTCTTTCTCTCTCCTTTTTCTCATCTCTTTCTATTCTTTCTCTCTCCTTTTCAATTCTTTCCTGGATCTTGGCACTAATGAAAGATTCTAAATTTTTCCCTGTTATTCCTAACTTACTTCCAGCGTTCATCCAAAACTGGTATTCCTCCATATTTGCAAGAATAACTTAAACTACCAGAGGAAAATGAAATGGGTATCAAAGAAAACGGAGGGTTCAATTCCTGCTCCGCTCAAACTGTAAATAAATCGGAGGGCTCGATCCTTGCTTTGATTAAACAGTATGTATTAATGAAAATGGAAGGTTCTATGCCGGCTCCGAGCAAACAGTAAGTAGAATGCGGTCCCTTGACCATCTAATCTTCTCACCAAAAAATTAAGAGTGTCCTGCAACAGTTCCCTTGATATAATAAACAGAACTCAATGAAACAACTTGTCACTGAAAAATCTCGGGTCCCTAGAGTCTATTCCTCCAAATCGTTTCAAGTTCACAAAGGTGACAGAATTAACTAGTATATCCTGCCTTGACTTGACTTACAATAAATTGAGACTATAACAATCACTAAACCTTTTAAATACCTGCTCTGTAGTCCTACCATAGAGAATGATTACTCATGGCTGGAAATAACCGTCTGTGGTATGTGGCATTAAAGTTCCAATGTTAGATTCGGGATGGAGCCGAATCTTGATTGAGTCGAGTAATCCTGGCAATGTCGCCACTTGTGAAGACTTACTCAGCCCTGTAACAACTCCTCCTCAGGAAAATTAATGAATACAAAAAGAAATAATAACATTCAATGATAAACACTTTATTATTTAGGAATGGAAATATTAAATATTTTTAATATGAAGTTTTTTATCCTACTTGAAAGAAAAATGAAAAATGAAATGAAAAAAATGACATTCGAATTCAACGCTAATATGTACAAGTAAACTGGGGTGTCTGGTTGTTGTTGACACTGTCTTTTAGAAATTGTAGCGTTACTGATGATGTGGGGAAGGGGTTGCAGGTGTTGAGTGACAACCCAACGACTATTTCTTCACAGTCTATAGCCTAGAATAGTCTGTCCAGATGATAGGAGTACAGGTTCTTCACCATTGCAAATATGAGGGGTAGTGGCCTACGGGTTGACTACAGGTAATCAGGTAGGTAGATTACAAAGTGACTTGTGAAAAGCCCATCTCCTTCAACACTATTTCTTTGGCTGCCAGATGACCCAAGCTGACATTCAAAGAGTTGTGCTGGGAGCTGTGAGTCAAGTGATTACTGTTTGGTCCAAGCCCCACACGTCACCTTTTGGGGTGAAGAAAAAAGGGGGGGAAGGGGATAGCGGGAGCTAGACTAACCCTACCTTAACAAGCAGCTGGCAATCAAACTATCGTCACCATACACTCGCTCGCTACTCCTATCTGTTGAACTTTTCCCTCACAATGTCGTTATCATGTCCCCCCTATCTCTCCTGTCTTCCAGTGTTGTCAGGTTGATTTCCCTTAACCTCTCCTCATAGGACATATCTCTTAGCTCTGGGACTAGTCTTGTTGCAAATCTTTGCACTTTCTCTAGTTTCTTTACGTGCTTGGCTAGGTGTGGGTTCCAAACTGGTGCCGCATACTCCAATATGGGCCTAATGTACACGGTGTACAGGGTCCTGAACGATTCCATATTAAGATGTCAGAATGCTGTTTTGAGGTTTGCTATGCGCCCATAAGCTGCAGTCGTTATTTGGTTTATGTGCGCTTCAGGAGATGTGCCTGGTGTTATACTCACCCCGAGATCTTTTTCCTTGAGTGAGGTTTGTAGTCTCTGGCCCCCTAGACTGTACTCCGTCTGCGGTCTTCTTTAGCCTTCCCCAATCTTCATGACTTTGCACTTGTTGCGATTGAACTCCAGGAGCCAATTGCTGGACAAGGTCTGCAGCCTGTCCAGATCCCTTTGTAGTTCTGCCTGGTTTTCGATCGAGTGAATTCTTCTCATCAACTTCACGTCATCATGAAGGGTAAGGCATGTCATGGGTTCCACGCTCCATCTGCACTGCTTGTGGTCTCGCAGGTGAGAGGAGGAACTTAGGGCCTTTTCATGCCTTCTAGTGACTGTCGCTCTTTTTTTCTTGTTTTTCTTTTTTTTCTTAAAAATAATAAGAAAGAAGCCTAAACATCATGGAGTCTTAATTCTGTGATAACCCTCCTCTTCCCAGGCTCCTTTTTGTTACTGCATCCTGTTCTGACCCAGATTCATTATTGGAACATTCTTCAGACCCTTCCTATACCCCTGTACCTTCTTCTGGTGATGCTTTATCACCGCTGCAGGTGCTGAGGCTCCGTCCACTTGTTCTAGTGCCTTTGCCTCTTGCACTCCTTTAACTATGTGTCTGGCTTCCCTGAATACAGTGCAAGGGTTTTTGGATTGCCCACCAACCTCGGGTCGGGCCGCCTGCGGTACTATGCCTAAATGTTCCAGACCCTTTACTGACAAATGTTCTTCGATGTCTACTCATTCTACCCAGAAACGACCTGTGCGACACCCACTTCCTTTAGGGCTTAATACACAAAGATACTCTTAAACACTATTCATCAGCTCTCACCAAAGTAATAAAAAAAGCCAAACAACTATACTACTCCAGTAGATTCACAGACACTAGAGGAGATATAAAAAAGACCTGGTAAACACTCTCTCAGATTCTAGGGACCCACAAACTGAGAAAAACCAAGAATATTGTCCTAACTAAACCTAATGAAACACCACTACATCCCACTGACACAGCTAACAAGATAAACGACTTCTTCTCAAACATAGGATCTAATCTCGCCAGTAAAATCCCACATACCAATGCCCATGCCGGGGACTACCTAGATGGAAATTTCCCTAATTCCTTCTATCTTGCACCAACTGAGCCCACGGAAGTCATTGGGATCATAAAGTCACTTAAAAATAACTCGGGGAATCTGTCTCATGTCCCACCATTACTGTACAAGCGAGCGGCCCATGTCCTTTCGCATGCTATTTCATTACTTTTTAACAAGTCAATAGAGACTAGCACCTTCCCGAAACTACTCAAGATGGCAAGGGTTACACCAATACATAAAGGTGGTGACCCTACAGACTTAAACAACTATAGGCCAATATCTAACTTACCATTGCTATCCAAAATCTTTGAGAAACTCGTGTACAAGAGACTGTATTCATTTATAACGGCTCAAAACATACTCAACCCCTGCCAGTTTGGATTCAGGAAAAATAAAAGCACTAATGATGCAATCATAAAAATGCTAGATCTGCTTTACACAGCATTGGAAAATAAGGAATATCCACTAGGAATTTTTATTGACCTAAGAAAAGCTTTTGACACAGTAAACCACGAAATCCTACTCCACAAACTTGACCACTACGGTATAAGAGGCCATGCGCTTGCTTATTTCAAATCTTACATTACTAATAGGTATCAGTACGTCACCATTAAAGACACAGCATCAGCAACACGGCCACTTGATACTGGAGTTCCGCAGGGAAGTGTCCTTGGTCCCCTGCTCTTCCTCATATACATCAATGACCTTCCAAACGTATCCCAACACCTGAAACCCATTCTCTTTGCTGATGACACGACTTATGTCATCTCTCACCCTAATCTTGCCACCCTCAACACCATTGTGAATGAGGAGCTGATTAAAATATCGACTTGGATGACAGCCAATAAACTTACGCTTAACACTGACAAAACTTACTATATTATGTTTGGTAGCAGAGCAGGAGATGCACAAATTAACATTAAGATTGACAACACTCTAATTACCAGAAATAATGGGGGAAAATTCCTAGGCTTATACCTTGACAACAACCTGAATTTCAGCACCCATATCCAGCATATAGCCAAAAAAGTATCCAAAACGGTTGGGATCCTCTCCAAGATACGATACTACGTGCCGCAAAATGCCCTTCTCACACTATACCACTCACTTATTTATCCATACCTCACCTATGCTATTTGTGCTTGGGGATCAACTGCAGCAACACACCTAAAGCCAATAATAACCCAACAAAAAGCTGCAGTAAGAATAATCACTAAATCCCATCCCTGGCAGCACACCCCCCCCACTCTTCAAAGATCTAAACTTACTCCCAGTTCAGTACATCCACACTTACTACTGTGCAATCTATATCTACAGGGCCTTAAACTCTAATATCAACCTTGACCTAAAACGCTTTCTTGATAGTTGTGACAGAACCCACAGGCATAACACCAGAAACAAACATCTCTACGACATTCCCCGTGTCCGACTAAACCTTTACAAAAATTCAATGTATGTCAAAGGCCCTAAAATCTGGAATACCCTACCTGAGAACTCTAGAACTGCAGACACATTCATCACCTTCAAAACTACCATTAGAAAACATCTTATCTCCCTGATACACCCCGTCAACTAACTACACGAATACCACCTGGTGGTTCACACTTACACTCGCTCACTCATTTGACCATAAACAGAAATATTAATCTCAGTCTTAAAATAATGAATCCTGTGATACTCCAATACTGAAACTATATACTGTGCCAAAACAAAAGCATTCACATTGCTAAACTCACAAACTAGTATTTAGTCACTTAGCCATAATACCAACTTACCTCATAATTTGTAATATTTTACATTAAGAATAAAACTAAGTATGCCCGAAATGCCTAGCCATGCTAAGCGTTCTAGTGGTACACTCTGTAATCACAATTTTACTACATGTAAACCAAACAATAACCAAATTTCTGTAAACTCAGCATTGTAATCCTTATAGAGAATAAACTTTGAATTTGAAAAAGTGCCTGTCCAGTACCTTCTTGAAGACAGTCAAGGGTCTATTGGTAATCCCCATTATGTATGCTGGGAGGCAATTGAACAGTCTTGGGCCCCAGACACTTATTGTGTCGTCTCTCAGAGTACTCGTGGCACCCCTACTTTTCATCGATGGAATGTTGCATCTCCTGTTTAGTCTCTCGCTTTTGTGTAAAGTGATTTTCGTGTGCAGGTTTGGTACCAATCCCTCCAGGACCTTCCAAGTGTATATTATCATGTATCTCTCTCGCCTGTGTTCGAGGGAATACAGATCAAGAACCTTCAACCGTTCCCAGTAGTTTAGGTGCCTTATCGTACTTATGTGTGCCGAGAAAGTTCTTTGTACACTCTCCAGGTCTGCAATGTCGCCAGCCTTGAAAGGGGCCGTTAGTGTACAGCAGTATTCAAGCCTAGAGAGCACAAGTGATTTGAAGAAAATCATCATGGGCTTGGTGTCCCTAGTTTTGAAGGTTCTCATTATCGATCCTATCATTTTCCTAATGGATGAGGTAGATACATTGTTGTGGTGTTTGAAGGCGAGATCCTCTGACATTATCACTCCCAGGTCCTTCACATTACTTTTCTGCTCTATTGTATGGTTAGAATTTGTGGTATACCCTGACACATTTTTAATTTCTTTAAGTTTTCCATATCTGAGTAATTGAAATTTCTCCTTTCTGAACTTCATATTATTTTGAGTGGCCCATTCGAAGATTTGGTTGATGTTCACTTGGAGAGTCACGATGTCTTCGATGGAGGTCACTGCCATGGTGATCTGAGTGTCATCCACAAAGGAAGACACGGAGCTATTGCTTACATCTCTGTATATGTCAGTAATGAGGATGAGGAAAAGAATGGGAGTGAGTACTGTGCCTTGTGGAACAGAGCTTTATACCTTTGAACTTTACTCTGTTTACTATTACTCTTTGTGTTCTATTTGTCAGGAAGTTGAAGATCCATCTAACAACTTTCCTTGTTATTTCTTTAACCCTCATTTTGTGAGCTGTTACATCATCGTCTGGTGCAGCGCTGTATAGCCCTTGTGGCTTAGCGCTTCTTTTTGATTATAATAATAATAATAATAATAATACATCATGGTCACACTTGTCGAAAGCTTTTGCATAGTCTCCCCTCAGGGAAGGTTCCTTGATGTTGGTGAGGGGCTCTTGATTTAGGGAATTGGATCTGTGCTCCGGTTCCCCGAATTAAGCCTGAATGCCTTCCACATCCCCCCCCCCCGGGGCTGCATAATCCTACGGGTTTAGCGCGTTTCCCTTTATTATAATAATAATAATTTTGCATAGCCTGTGGATACTAAATCTGTATTTTGTTTTTTCTCTACAGCATCGAGGACCTTGTCATAGTGATCTAGTAGCTGGGACAGGCAGGAGCGACCTGCTCTAAACCCGTGTTGCCCTGAGTTGTATAATTGATGGGTATCTAGGTGGTTGGCTATTTTGCTTCTTAGAACCCTCTCAAACATTTTTATGATACGGGATGTTAGTGCTATTGGTCTGTAGTTCTTTGCAACTGCTTTACTGCCACCTTTCTGGAGTGGGGCTATGTCTGTTGTTTTTAGTGTGTGTGGGATGACCCCTGTGTCCATGCTCCCTCTCCATAAAATGATGAAGGCACGCGATAGGGACTTTTTGCAATTCTTGATGAACAGGGAGTTCCACGAGTCTGGGCCTGGGGCAGAGTGCATGGGCATGTCTTTAATTGCCTCTTCAAAATCTTGTGGAGTTAGAATAATATCCGAGATTTTTGGGATGACCAAATTTTGGGACTGTCGACCCTTAGAGTGGGAAGTGGATCGTGAACACTGAGTGATGATATTTTGGAAAAATTAGCCCTTCAGGATCTTCCTCTCTTCAAAGGAGGTTCCTTGAAGCTGGTGAGGGGCTTTTGATCTATGGAATTGGAACTGTGCTCTGATTCCCTGAATTGAATCTGAATACCTTCCATCCTCACCACATGCGTTGTATAATCCTCGGGGGTTAGCGCTCCCCCTGAATTATAATAATAATAATCAGGATCTTCTTATTCTCAAAGTGAAAACATATGTCCTACCAGCTCGTGGGTAGAGGCACTTTCCCAGTATCATCGCCCGCTTAACCTTTGACTGCCGTGAGATCACATCCTCCATTCCTATTGCCTAAAGATCTGTAAAGTGGTCCCTACTCCCCAACAGTGTCATGCCGATACATCTTGCAGTCTTCCCCCCACTTGTCTCAATTGCAATAAACCTCATCTTTTTTTTCCCACCGTTGTCAGGTCTATCGTAATTAACGAGAAATCCATTGTCTTAAGGAGAGTGAAAGCCTTATTTATGCTATGGCTGTCTCTCGGCTCTACCTTCAAGGGAATCTTCGTATCCCTTATTCACTAGTAGCTAAGAGACCTTCAGCCTTGGTGGTCCACCTGTCTAACAGTTCCTCCAGTGTTGTGTCTTCCAGGGTCACCCTCGTCTCTAATTCTTTTGCAGTTATACCCTCTGAAACCTCCACCTTACCTACTCTTACTCCTACTTCTTCTCACCTGCTAGTTTCTCGGTCTGAAAGGAATCTCACGCCTGCATCTTTTTCGTGCCTATCACCTGCAAAGCTGAACCTGTATCATAAGCCCAGCTCTCTCTGCAAAACTTCCTCCACCAATTATGTACTCTAATCTTTTGACTACCCCCAGCAGGATGGGTATGGGGTCCATAATAAACATATTAAACTAACTAACTCGCATTCCTCCTACTTATGACCCCCCAGCAGTTTTCTTTTTCACACTCGTTCTTTTTTTAACTCTCACACGGAGGTGGAGGTTCACCCCCCATGTGGTCCCCTCTTCTCCTGTTCCTCCCCAGACTTCTTCCCCAGTTACCTTCAAACCTCCTTCCTCTCCTGCTCCACCACAGGACTCTTCTGTCCCTGCCGGCACATATCTCCAGGTTCATGCTCCTCTCCCCTCTCAGACTCTTTGGTTTCCTCCATAGTTTCCCTTATCTCTGCTTGCTCTACCTCACCTGTCTCTGAAATCATGGTATCGGCATCTTCTTAACTACTGACACACTTGATGCTATCTCCGACTATACTGTGGAGATGAAACCCTCAATGGACACCAGCGTGCCTCCTTCTACTTTTATTTTTCACGACCCTTGCAGCAGCCTTTTCCTTCACAGCATTCTGATTCCTCCTTGCTTACATACTGCAGTCTGTATTTATTTGCACAGATGGTATACAGTTTGCTTTCTGTATCTCTCCTCTTTTCATGCATTCTGTTTCTCGGATATTGCATTCTTGATCTCTTCTCTACCACTGCCCATCTTGTTAGGTGATTGTAACGCTCACCATAATCTTTGGGGAGAGTCCCACTGTGACTCGTGGTGATCAGTTGGAGACTCTTCTCACTTGTCATGCTCTTCATGTTTTAAATATAGGTACTCCCACCCATTTTGACTCACACTCAGTCTCTCTCTTGCATTGATCTTTCTATCTGCTCCTGATCAATTGCACTTGATTACGCTTGGTCTCTTCTCCCAGATTTGCATGACAGTGATCACTTTCCTGTTCTTCTTACTTCTACTATGTATTCCCAAGCGCCTCATAGCCCCCGTTGGCAATTTGGACAAGCAAATTGGGACATTTACTCTCATCTTACCACCTTTTGTGGGGAGCCTTCGTCGTCCTCTATTGATGAGCTGGTGCACTAGCTTTTGACCTTAATTTTGACTGCAGTGTCAAGTTCTATTTCTCAAACCTCAGGCAGGCATTTTCAGACATGTGCTTTGGTGGTCTCCTGCACGTGCCCATGCAGTGCATTTGAAACACGCTGCGTAGGGCCTTTATTGATATAATCAGACCTCAAATCATCTGTTGGATTTTAAGAGGGCAAGGGCAGTTGCTTTCCCTAGCATTTAGTGTTGCATCATATGCAATGCTAAATGCACTTGTTGGCAAGTCTATGTGTCTACCATTACCTTGACTTCTCCTATGTGTGTGCTTTGGAAGAAGTTAGCAATTCACACACACACACACACACACACACACACACACACACACACACATACATACAGATGAGGAGGAGGTGAAGAAACTGCTAAGGGACATCGATACCTCAAAGGCAATGGGACCAGACAACATCTCCCCGTGGGTCCTTAGAGAGGGAGCAGATATGTTGTGCGTGCCACTTACCACAATCTTCAACACATCCCTGGAAACTGGGCAACTACCTGAGGTATGGAAGACGGCAAATGTAGTTCCCATTTTTAGAAAAGGAGACAGAAAAGAGGCACTAAACTATAGACCTGTGTCATTGACGTGTATAGTATGCAAAATTATGGAGAAGATTATCAGGAGGAGAGTGGTGGAGCACCTGGAACAGAACAGGAGTATAAATGCCAACCAGCACGGATTCACGGAAGGCAAATCCTGTGTCACAAACCTTCTGGAGTTTTATGATAAAATAACAGAAGTAAGACAAGAGAGAGAGGGGTGGGTTGATTGCATCTTCTTGGACTGCAAGAAGGCCTTTGACACAGTTCCTCACAAGAGATTAGTGCAGAAGCTAGAGCATCAGGCGCATATAACAGGAAGGGCACTGCAATGGATCAGAGAATACCTGACAGGGAGGCAACAACGAGTCATGGTACGTAATGATGTATCACAGTGGGCACCTGTGACGAGCGGGGTCCCACAGGGGTCGGTCCTAGGACCAGTGCTATTTTTGGTATATGTGAACGACATGACGGAAGGGTTAGACTCAGAAGTGTCCCTGTTTGCAGATGATGTGAAGTTAATGAGGAGAATTAAATCTGATGAGGACCAGGCAGGACTTCAAAGAGACCTGGACAGACTGGACACCTGGTCCAGCAAATGGCTTCTCGAATTTAATCCTGCCAAATGCAAAGTCATGAAGATGGGGGAGGGGCACAGAAGACCACAGACAGAGTATAGGCTAGGTGGCCAAAGACTGCAAACCTCACTCAAGGAGAAAGATCTTGGGGTGAGTATAACACCGAGCATGTCTCCGGAAGCACACATCAATCAGATAACTGCTGCAGCATATGGGCGCCTGGCAAACCTGAGAACAGCATTCCGATACCTTAGTAAGGAATCATTCAAGACACTGTACACCGTGTATGTCAGGCCCATACTGGAGTATGCAGCACCTGTTTGGAACCCGCACTTGATAAAGCACGTCAGGAAACTAGAGAAAGTACAAAGGTTTGCGACAAGGTTAGTTCCAGAGCTAAGGGGAATGTCCTATGAAGAAAGATTAAGGGAAATCGGCCTGACCTCACTGGAGGACAGGAGGGTCAGGGGAGACATGATAACGACATATAAAATACTGCGTGGAATAGACAAGGTGGACAAAGACACGATGTTCCAGGGAGGGGACACAGAAACAAGAGGCCACAATTGGAAGTTGAAGACACAAATGAGTCAGAGAGATAGTAGGAAGTATTTCTTCAGTCATAGAGTTGTAAGGCAGTGGAATAGCCTAGAAAATGACGTAGTGGAGGCAGAAACCATACACAGTTTTAAGACGAGGTTTGATAAAGCTCATGGAGCGGGGAGAGAGAGGGCCTAGTAGCAACCGGTGAAGAGGCGGGGCCAGGAGCTAGGACTCGACCCCTGCAACCACAAATAGGTGAGTACAAATAGGTGAGTACACACACACACACACACACACACATAGGTTTCCCACTCTGAGGCTATCAGGATAAAACAAAAATGGGTTGCCAGAGAGCAACAAGAAAAACCAAGGGACAGGAGGAGGAAAATGCAAAGGAAGATTGGGCAGTAGAACTCATAAAAAGGGATCATGAATGGGAAAAGAAACTAGAAGAACTTAGCATGAGAATGGAAGAGAGGATAGATATGGAAAACAGGAAGTGGGAGGTGCATGTCAAAGGAGCAGAAGCTAGGATACAGAGTTTAGAAGAGGAATTGAAAAATCTGAAATAGCCTAAAGAACTAAAGAACATTTTGGGATTGACAACAGAGACTGCTACCTCAGCCACAAATAAGGGGACTGTAGGGAAAGAAGGGGCACAACTGCATGGAGATGCTCTATCAGAGGAGACTGTAGCAAATGAAAGAACTAAGCTTTATGTGGAGGCCCTAACAGACAACAACAGAGCCCAAGGAAAGCCGAGAAGGGAAAATGACAGGCCACTGAGCCCAAGTACATTAGCCAGTGAAACTGATGAAAGGAAAGCTGCAGTGGAGGAAACCAAATTAAATGAGGGGATACACAGGGATATGCAGTGGGAGAATGAAATGGTGAGGTCAGTCTTTGTGTATGGGCTCCAGGAAGTCGAATGGGAAACATATGAAGCAAGAAAACAAGGGGAAAAGAAGCAATTGAAAGCATCATGAAAGCAATAGGAGAAGACGATATGACCCAGCTGGAAAATTTTTAGGAGAATAGGGGGCTTGTAAAAAAAGAACCCGGCCAGTGAGAGTGACCTTCAAGGCAGAAGCGACTCGGACCAGGATCCTGCAGGGAGAAAGCACGATTAAGGGACATGACGGCATACAGGAAGGTGTATCTCGACGCGACAGAACACAAGAAGAAAGGAAGAAACTGAGAGAGATGGTACAAAGGCGAAAGGAGGAGGAGAGGGGATGGAGAAGGCAGACAGGAGATCCCAGACCCAGGAAGAAGATCAAATACAGCCTCCTCACAACTTTCTATAGAAGCCTCCCAACCAGGGCAACCCCAGTGCAACCAAACACTATAAATCAAAACACCCATGCCACATCCACTGCCCCCACCCACTACATTACAAACTTCACCCCCCAAAGCAACAACCCATAGTTCCTTACCAGGTCTCCCCACTTCCAACCCCAATATACTTCCAAGACCACAGTCTTAGAAAAGAAGTTGAAGGTGTGGTATACAAATGCAGATGGAATAACAAACAAGTATGAGGAGTGGCACGAAAGAATCAAAGAGACATCCCCAGACATAATAGCACTCACAGAAACAAAACTCACCAGAATAATAACAGATTCAATCTTTTCATCCGGATATCAAATCCTCAGGAAAGACAGAGGGAGGAGAGGGGGAGGAGGAGTTGCACTGCTCATTAAAAACCAGTGGGGATTTGAGAAAATAGAAGGAATGGATGGCATGGGCGAAAGGGACTACTTAGTAGGAACAATCCAGTCTGAGGGACATAAGGTGATAATTGCAGTAATGTACAACCCACCACAGAACTGCAGGAGGCCAAGAGAAGAATACGATGAGAGCAACAGAGCAATGATCGACACACTAGCCGAGGTGGCCAGGAGAGCACACATGGGGGGAGCAAAGTTACTAGTTATGGGTGATTTCAATCACAAGGAGATTGACTGGGAAAACCTGGAGCCCCATGGGGGTCCCGAAACATGGAGAGCCAAGATGATGGATGTGGTACTGGAGAACCTCATGCATCAACATGTTAGAGACACTACCAGAGAGAGGAGGAGATGAACCAGCAAGGTTGGACCTTGTATTCACCATGAGTAGTTCGGACATCGAGGGTATCATGTATGAAAGGCCCCTGGGAGCTAGTGATCATGTGGTTCTGTGCTTCGACTACATAGTTGAGCTCCAAGTGGAGAGAGAAGCAGGAATAGGCTGGGAAAAACCAAACTACAAAAGGGGGAACTACTCAGGCATGAGGAACTTCCTTCAAGACATTCAG
>NW_027199587.1:5000-30497 GCF_038502225.1 Cherax quadricarinatus | reverse complement strand
ATATCCTTATATTAGTGATGCAGATTGCAGAAGTACTATGAAGATTCTATGTTCAATAGAGCCTAGAGATAAGGCCTGTGTTTCTATCACAACAAACAAGAACAAGTTTATCTTATAAAGTTGAGAACAGGATGCAATTAACATTCTTGATATAAACTTGATTATGCAGAGCATTTCGGGTAATATATAAATTAGCTTTAAACTGTTAGACAAAAATAAGAGATTACAAGAATGCTCTAGTTTGTCTAACTTGATATTTAAGTACTATAACTATCTGGTAAATACATTATGAAATTTTGAGGCCTTTTGTAATTATTTGGTGGTACAGTTGTATCAGTGAATACTAAGGTAGAAAATATATTTGGTTACGACATACGTTGAAATATATTGACTATAGTTAGAAAATCAGTAGTGGATGCTAATATCGTTTCGATCAACAGTTGTTATTGATGAAATTAAGACACATGTGCAACATCTGGGTATCTTTATTGTAGACGTTTCGCCATCTAGTGGCTTTATCAATACAAAGATACCCAGATGTTGCACATGTGTCTTAATTTCATCTTGTCGGTATTATATACCATTCTTGTACAACAGTTGTTATTGATACATCAGTGTATATAAATGGTTCAGAGAAGCCACAAGTTGATAAATTAGATACATGTGCAAAACTTGGGTATCTCTGTGGAAAAGTTTCGCCAGTGTCGGTTCTCTGAACCATTTATCTACATTACTGTCAGATACTGCAACATGTTGACGTTTTGATACAGGAAATTCAACGCTTGTCTAACCTATAGGCATTATCTACTTCCACAAGCGGATTTTTCCAATGGTGACGCCGTCTGCAATTGCTTCAACTGGGCAGTCTGCTGTATATAAGCTTTCCCAGTATATATAGCACTCCTTCACATCCCCTTCAAGGTCATTCCACTTGACTACCTTGAAGCTATATAAATACTTCCTGACATCCCTACGCCTTTTACGTGCCTCAACGTCAGCTGTGCCCCGTCTTTATTTCCCTCCTCAATCAATCCTAGTCTATTATCTCATTTCCTCTGAGTATTGTGTATATTAAGATGTCCCTCATAGTTACTGTGTGTGCATGTATGTACTGTGTGTGCATGTTTGTACTGTGTGTGCATGTTTGTACTGTGTGTGCATGTATGTACTGTGTGTGCATGTATGTACTGTGTGTGCATGTATGTACTGTGTGTGCATGTTTGTACTGTGTGTGCATGTATGTACTGTGTGTGCATGTATGTACTGTGTGTGCATGTATGTACTGTGTGTGCATGTATGTACTGTGTGTGCATGTATGTACTGTGTGTACATGTATGTACTGTGTGTGCATGTATGTACTGTGTGTGCATGTATGTACTGTGTGTGCATGTATGTACTGTGTGTGCATGTATGTACTGTGTGTACATGTATGTACTGTGTGTGCATGTTTGCACTGTGTGTGCATGTATGTACTGTGTGTGCGTGTATGTACTGTGTGTGCATGTATGTACTGTGTGTGCATGTATGTACTGTGTGTGCGTGTATGTACTGTGTGTGCGTGCATGTACTGTGTGCATGTATGTACTGTGTGTGCATGTACGTACTGTGTGTGCATGTATGTACTGTGTGTGCATCTTTGTACTGTGTGTGCATGTATGTACTGTGTGTGCATATATGTACTGTGTGTGCATGTACTGTGTGTGCATGTATGTACTGTGTGTGCATGTGTGTACTGTGTGTGCATGTATGTACTGCGTGTGCATGTATGTACTGTGTGTGCATGTATGTACTGCGTGTGCATGTATGTACTGTGTGTGCATGTATGTACTGCGTGTGCATGTATGTACTGTGTGTGCATGTATGTACTGTGTGTGCATGTATGTACTGTGTGTGCATGTATGTACTGTGTGTGCATGTATGTACTGTGTGTGCATGTATGTACTGTGTGTGCATGTATGTACTGTGTGTGCATGTATGTACTGTGTGTGCATGTATGTACTGTGTGTGCATGTATGTACTGTGTGTGCATGTATGTACTGTGTGTGCATGTATATACTGCGTATACATGTATGTACTGTGTGTGCATGTATGTACTGTGTGTGCATGTATGTACTGTGTGTGCATATGTGTACTGTGTGTGCATGAATGTACTGCGTGTGCATGTACTGTGTGTGCATGAATGTACTGTGTGTGTATGTATCTACTGTGTGTGCATGTATGTACTGTGTGTGCATGTGTGTACTGTGTGTGTGCATGTATGTACTGTGTGTGTATGTACTGTGTGTGCATGAATGTACTGTGTGTGTATGTATGTACTGTGTGTGCATGTACTGTGTGTGCATGAATGTACTGTGTGTGCATGTACTGTGTGTGCATGTATGTACTGTGTGTGCATATATGTACTGTGTGTGCATGTGTGTACTGTGTGTGTGCATGTATGTACTGTGTGTGCATGTACTGCGTGCATGCATGTACTGTGTGTGCATGTATGTACTGTGTGTGCATGTGTGTACTGTGTGTGTGCATGTATGTACTGTGTGTGCATGTACTGTGTGTGCATGTATGTACTGTGTGTGCATGTATGTACTGTGTGTGCATGTATGTACTGTGTGTGCATGTATGTACTGTGTGTGCATGTACTGTGTGTGCATGTATGTACTGTGTGTGCATGTATGTACTGTCTGTGCACGTACTGTGTGTGCATGTATGTACTCTGTGTGCATATATGTACTGTGTGTGCATATATGTACTGTGTGTGCATGTATGTACTGTGTGTGCATGTGTGTACTGTGTGTGTGTGCATGTATGTACTGTGTGTGCATGTACTGTGTGTGCATGTATGTACTGTGTGTGCATGTGTGTGTACTGTGTGTGCATGTATGTACTGTGTGTGCATGTACTGTGTGAGCATGTATGTACTGTGTGTGAATGTATGTACTGTGTGTGCATGTACTGTGTGTGCATGTATGTACTGTGTGTGCATGTATGTACTGTGTGTGCATGTATGTACTGTGTGTGCATGTTTGTACTGTGTGTGCATCTATGTACTGTGTGTACATGTTTGAACTGTGTGTGCATGTATGTACTGTGTGTGCATGTATGTACTGTGTGTGTATGTATGTACTGTGTGTGCATGTATGTACTATGTGTGCATGTTTGTGTTGTGTGTGCATGTATGTACTGTGTGTGCATGTTTGTACTGTGTGTGCATGTATGTACTGTGTGTGCATGTATGTACTGTGTGTACATGTTTGTAGTGTGTGTGCATGTATGTACTGTGTGTGCATGTATGTACTGTGTGTGCATGTATGTACTGTGTGTGCATGTATGTACTGTGTGTGCATGTATGTGTTTGTGTGTGCATGTATGTACTGTGTGTACATGTATGTACTGTGTGTACATGTAGGTACTGTGTGTGCATGTATGTACTGTGTGTACATGCATGTGTCTGTGTGTGCATGTTTGTACTGTGTGTGCATGTTTGTACTGTGTGTGCATGTATGTACTGTGTGTGCATGTATGTACTGTGTGTGCATGTATGTACTGTGTGTGCATGTATGTACTGTGTGTGCATGAATGTACTGTGTGTGCATGCATGTACTGTGTGTGTATGTGTGTACTGTGTGTGCATGTATGTACTGTGTGTGCATGTTTGTACTGTGTGTGCATGTATGTACTGTGTGTGCATGTATGTACCGTGTGTACATGTTTGTACTGTGTGTGCATGTTTGTACTGTGTGTGCATGTATGTACTGTGTGTGCATGTATGTGTTTGTGTGTGCATGTATGTACTGTGTGTGCATGTATGTGTTTGTGTGTGCATGTATGTACTGTGTGTACATGTATGTACTGTGTGTACATGTAGGTACTGTGTGTGCATGTTTGTACTGTGTGTGCATGTTTGTACTGTGTGTGCATGTATGTACTGTGTGGGGATGTATGTACTGTGTGTACATGTTTGTACTGTGTGTGCATGTATGTACTGTGTGTGCATGTATGTACTATGTGTGCATGTACGTACTGTGTGTACATGTATGTGTCTGTGTGTGCATGTTTGTACTGTGTGTGCATGTTTGTACTGTGTGTGCATGTTTGTACTGTGTGTACATGTTTGTACTGTGTGTGCATGTATGTACTGTGTGTGCATGTATGTACTGTGTGTGGATGTATGTACTGTTTGTACATGTATGTGTACTGTGTGTGCATGTTTGTACTGTGTGTGCATGTATGTACTGTGTGTGCATGTATTTACTGTGTGTGCATGTATGTACTGTGTGTGTGTGCATGTATGTACTGTGTGTGCATGTATGTACTGTGTGTGCATGTATGTACTGTGTGTGCATGTTTGTACTGTGTGTGCATGTATGTACTGTGTGTACATGTTTGTACTGTGTGTACATGTATGTACTGTGTGTGCATGTATGTACTGTGTGTGCATGAATGTATTTGTGTGTGCATGTATGTACTGTGTGTACATGTATGTACTGTGTGTACATGTATGTACTGTGTGTGCATGTTTGTACTGTGTGTGCATGTTTGTACTGTGTGTGCATGTTTGTACTGTGTGTGCATGTCTGTACTGCGTGTGCATGTATGTACTGTGTGTACATGTTTGTACTGTGTCTGCATGTATGTACTGTGTGTGCATGTATGTACTGTGTGTACATGTATGTGTCTGTGTGTGCATGTTTGTACTGTGTGTGCATGTATGTACTGAGTGTGCATGTATGTGTTGTGTGTGTATGTACTGTGTGTGCATGTATGTACTGTGTGTGCATGTATGTACTGTGTGTACATGTATGTACTGTGTGTGCATGTATGTACTGTGTGTGCATGTATGTACTGTGTGTACATGTTTGTACTGTGTGTGCATGTATGTACTGTGTGTGCATGTTTGTACTGTGTGTGCATGTATGTACTGTGTGTGCATGAATGTATTTGTGTGTACATGTATGTACTGTGTGTGCATGTTTGTACTGTGTGTGCATGTATGTACTGTGTGTACATGTATGTGTACATGTATGTACTGTGTGTACATGTATGTAGTGTGTGCATGTATGTACTGTGTGTACATGTATGTACTGTGTGTACATGTAGGTACTGTGTGTGCATGTTTGTACTGTGTGTGCATGTTTGTACTGTGTGTGCATGTATGTACTGTGTGTGGATGTATGTACTGTGTGTACATGTTTGTACTGTGTGTGCATGTATGTACTGTGTGTGCATGTATGTACTGTGTGTGCATGTATGTACTGTGTGTACATGTATGTGTCTGTGTGTGCATGTTTGTACTGTGTGTGCATGTTTGTACTGTGTGTGCATGTTTGTACTGTGTGTACATGTTTGTACTGTGTGTGCATGTATGTACTGTGTGTGCATGTATGTACTGTGTGTGCATGTATGTACTGTGTGTACAGGTATGTGTCTGTGTGTGCATGTTTGTACTGTGTGTGCATGTTTGTACTGTGTGTGCATGTATGTACTGTGTGTGCATGTATGTGTTTGTGTGTGCATGTATGTACTGTGTGTACATGTATGTGTCTATGTGTGCATGTATGTACTGTGTGTGCATGTTTGTACTGTGTGTGCATGTTTGTATTGTGTGTGCATGTTTGTACTGTGTGTACATGTATGTACTGTGTGTGCATGTATGTACTGTGTGTACATGTATGTACTGTGTGTGCATGTTTGTACTGTGTGTACATGTATGTACTGTGTGCGCATGTATGTACTGTGTGTGCATGTATGTACTGTGTGTACATGTATGTAATGTGTGTGCATGTTTGTACTGTGTGTGCATGTATGTACTGTGTGTGCATGTATGTACTGTGTGTACATGTATGTGTCTATGTGTGCATGTATGTACTGTGTGTACATGTATGTACTGTGTGTACATGTATGTACTGTGTGTGCATGTTTGTACTGTGTGTGCATGTATGTGTTTGTGTGTGCATGTATGTACTGTGTGTACATGTATGTGTTTGGGTGTGCATGTATGTACTGTGTGTGCATGTATGTGTTTGTGTGTGCATGTATGTACTGTGTGTGCATGTATGTACTGTGTGTGCATGAATGTACTGTGTGTGCATGCATGTACTGTGTGTGTATGTGTGTACTGTGTTATGCATGTATGTACTGTGTGTGCATGTTTGTACTGTGTGTGCATGTATGTACTGTGTGTGCATGTATGTACTGTGTGTGCATGTATGTACTGTGTGTGCATGTATGTACTGTGTGTGCATGTATGTACTGTGTGTGCATGTATGTACTGTGTGTGCATGTATGTACTGTGAGTGCATGTACTGTGTGTGCATGTATGTACTGTGTGTGCATGTACGTACTGTGTGTGCATGTATGTACTGTGTGTGCATGTACTGTGTGTGCATATATGTACTGTGTGTGCATGTGTGTACTGTGTGTGTGCATGTATGTACTGTGTGTGCATGTACTGCGTGCTTGTATGTACTGTGTGTGCATGTATGTACTGTGTGTGCATGTGTGTACTGTGTGTGTACATGTATGTACTGTGTGTGCATGTACTGTGTGTGCATGTATGTACTGTGTGTGCATGTATGTACTGTGTGTGCATATATGTACTGTGTGTGCATGTATGTACTGTGTGTGCATGTGTGTACTGTATGTGCATGTATGTACTGTGTGTGCCTATATGTACTGTGTGTGCATGTATGTACTGTGTGTGCATGTATATACTCTGTGTGCATATATGTACTGTGTGTGCATATATGTACTGTGTGTGCATGTATGTACTGTGTGTGCATGTGTGTACTGTGTGTGTGTGTGCATGTATGTACTGTGTGTGCATGTACTGTGTATGCATGTATGTACTGTGTGTGCATGTGTGTGTACTGTGTGTGCATGTATGTACTGTGTGTGCATGTACTGTGTGTGAATGTATGTACTGTGTGTGCATGTTTGTACTGTGTGTGCATGTATGTACTGTGTGTGCATGTTTGTACTGTGTGTGCATGTATGTACTGTGTGTGCATGTATGTACTGTGTGTACATGTTTGTACTGTGTGTGCATGTATGTGTTTGTGTGTGCATGTATGTACTGTGTGTGCATGTATGTGTTTGTGTGTGCATGTACGTACTGTGTGTGCATGTATGTGTTTGTGTGTGCATGTATGTACTGTGTGTACATGTATGTACTGTGTGTACATATAGGTACTGTGTGTGCATGTATGTGCTGTGTGTACATGTATGTGTCTGTGTGTGCATGTTTGTACTGTGTGTGCATGTTTGTACTGTGTGTGCATGTATGTACTGTGTGTGCATGTATGTGTTTGTGTGTGCATGTATGTACTGTGTGTGCATGTATGTACTGTATGTGCATGTATGCACTGTGTGTGCATGCATGTACTGTGTGTACATGTTTGTACTGTGTGTGCATGTATGTACTGTGTGTGCATGTATTTACTGTGTGTGCATGTATGTACTGTGTGTGCATGCATGTACTGTGTGTACATGTTTGTACTGTGTGTGCATGTTTTTACTGTGTGTGCATGTATGTACTGTGTGTACATGTATGTGTCTGTGTGTGCATGTTTGTACTGTGTGTGCATGTATGTGTTTGTGTGTGCATGTATGTACTGTGTGTGCATGTATGTGTTTGTGTGTGCATGTATGTACTGTGTGTACATGTATGTACTGTGTGTACATGTAGGTACTGTGTGTGCATGTTTGTCCTGTGTGTGCATGTTTGTATGGTGTGTGCATGTATGTACTGTGTGTGGATGTATGTACTGTGTGTACATGTTTGTACTGTGTGTGCATGTATGTACTGTGTGTGCATGTATGTACTATGTGTGCATGTATGTACTGTGTGTACATGTATGTGTGTGTACATGCATGTACTGTGTGTACATGTGTGTGCTTGTTTGTACTGTGTGTGCATGTTTGTACTGTGTGTACATGTTTGTACTGTGTGTGCTTGTATGTACTGTGTGTGCATGTATGTACTGTGTGTGCATGTATGTACTGTGTGTACATGTATGTGTCTGTGTGTGCATGTTTGTACTGTGTGTACATGTTTGTACTTTGTGTGCATGTATGTACTGTGTGTGCATGTATGTGTTTGTGTGTGCATGTATGTACTGTGTGTACATGTATGTGTCTATGTGTGCATGTATGTACTGTGTGTGCATGTTTGTACTGTGTGTGCATGTTTGTACTGTGTGTGCATGTTTGTACTGTTTGTACATGTATGTACTGTGTGTGCATGTATGTACTGTGTGTACATGTATGTACTGTGTGTGCATGTTTGTACTGTGTGTACATGTATGTACTGTGTGTGCATGTATGTACTGTGTGTACATGTATGTAATGTGTGTGCATGTTTGTACTGTGTGTGCATGTATGTACTGTGTGTGCATGTATGTACTCTGTGTACATGTATGTGTCTATGTGTGCATGTATGTACTCTGTGTACATGTATGTACTGTGTGTACATGTATGTACTGTGTGTGCATGTTTGTACTGTGTGTGCATGTATGTGTTTGTGTGTGCATGTATGTACTGTGTGTACATGTATGTGTTTGTGTGTGCATGTATGTACTGTGTGTGCATGTATGTGTTTGTGTGTGCATGTATGTACTGTGTGTACATGTATGTACTGTGTGTACATGTATGTACTGTGTGTGCATGTTTGTACTGTGTATGCATGTATGTACTGTGTGTGCATGTATGTACTGTGTGTACATGTTTGTACTGTGTGTGCATGTATGTACTGTGTGTGCATGTATGTACTGTGTGTGCATGTATGTACTGTGTGTGCATGTTTGTACTATGTGTGCATGTTTGTACTGTGTGTGCATGTATGTACTGTGTGTGCATGTATGTACTATGTGTGCATGTATGTATTGTGTGTGCATGTACTGTGTGTTCATGTATGTACTGTGTGTGCATGTGTGTACTGTGTGTGTGCATGTATGTACTGTGTGTGCATGAACTGTGTGTGCATGTATGTACTGTGTGTGCATGTGTGTACTGTGTGTGTGCGTGTATGTACTGTGTGTGCATGTACTGTGTGCATGTATGTACTGTGTGTGCATGTTTGTACTGTGTGTGCATGTGTGTACTGTGTGTGTGCATGTATGTACTGTGTGTGCATATACTGTGTGTGCATGTATGTACTGTGTGTGCATGTATGTACTGTGTGTGCATGTGTGTACTCTGTGTGTGCATGTATGTACTGTGTGTGCATGTATGTACTGTGTGTGCATGTACTGTGTGTGCATGTATGTACTGTGTGTGCATGTATATACTCTGTGTGCATATATGTACTGTGTGTGCATATATGTACTGTGTGTGCATGTATGTACTGTGTGTGCATGTGTGTACTGTGTGTGTGCATGTATGTACTGTGTGTGCATGTACTGTGTGTTCATATATGTACTGTGTGTGCATGTATGTACTGTGTGTGCATGTACTGTGTGTGCATTGGTGTACTGTGTGTGCATGTATGTACTGTGTGTGCATGTACTGTGTGTGCATGTATGTACTGTGTGTGCATGTACTGTGTGTGCATATATGTACTGTGTGTGCATGTATGTACTGTGTGTGCATGTATGTACTGTGTGTGCATGTTTGTACTGTGTGTGCATGTATGTACTGTGTGTACATGTTTGTACTGTGTGTGCATGTATGTACTGTGTGTGCATGTATGTACTGTGTGTGCATGTATGTACTGTGTGTGCATGTATGTACTGTGTGTGCATGTTTGTACTGTGTGTGCATGTATGTACTGTGTGTGCATGTATGTACTGTGTGTACATGTTTTTACTGTGTGTGCATGTATGTACTGTGTGTGCATGTATGTACTGTGTGTGCATGTATGTACTGTGTGTACATGTATGTGTCTGTGTGTGCATGTATGTACTGTGTGTGCATGTTTGTACTGTGTGTGCATGTTTGTACTGTGTGTGCATGTATGTGTGTGTGTGCATGTATGTACTGTGTGTACATGTATATACTGCGTGTGCATGTATGTACTGCGTGTGCATGTATGTACTGCGTGTGCATGTATTTACTGTGTGTACATGTATGAACTATGTGTGCATGTATGTACTGCGTGTGCATGTATGTACTGGGTGTACATGTATGTACTATGTGTGCATGTATGTACTATGTGTGCATGTATGTACTATGTGTGCATGTATGTACTGTGTGTGCATGTATGTACTATGTGTGCATGTATGTACTATGTGTGCATGTATGTACTGTGTGTGCATGTATGTACTATGTGTGCATGTATGTACTGTGTGTACATGTATGTACTATGTGTGCATGTATGTACTATGTGTGCATGTATGTACTATGTGTGCATGTATGTACTGTGTGTGCATGTATGTACTATGTGTGCATGTATGTACTGCATGTGCATGTATGTGGATAAATGCAAGGTTCTGAAGCTCGGGAGTGTCTATAACCCTAGCACTTATAAGTTAAATAATGTAGAACTTAACCATACAGATTGCGAAAAGGACTTGGGGGTTATGGTAAGCAGCAACCTTAAACCAAGACAGCAATGCCTAAGCGTACGTAATAAGGCAAATAGATTACTGGGATTTATATCAAGAAGTGTAAGCAACAGAAGTCCAGAGGTCATACTGCAGCTTTATACATCATTAGTAAGGCCTCACCTAGATTATGCAGCTCAATTCTGGTCTCCATATTACAGAATGGACATAAATTCGTTAGAAAACATTCAGCGTAGGATGACTAAATTAATACATAGCATTAGAAATCTTCCTTATGAAGAAAGATTGAAGACTCTTAAGTTACATTCACTTGTTAGACGAAGAATGAGGGGAGACCTGATCGAAGTGTATAAGTGGAAGATAGGTATTAATAAAGGGGATATTAACAAGGTCTTGAGGATATCTCTCCAAGAGAGAACCCGCAGTAATGGATTTAAATTAGATAAGTTTAGATTTAGAAAGGACATAGGAAAGTATTGGTTTGGAAATAGGGTAGTTGATGAGTGGAACAGTCTACCTATTTGGGTTATTGAGGCTAGGACTTTGGGTAGTTTCAAATTTAGGTTGGATAAGTACATGAGTGGGAGGGGTTGGATTTGAGTGGGACTTGCACATCGGAGCTTGTTTCTTGGGTGGCATTGAAAATTGGGTTGGTCAAATGTTTTGTTAGTGGGATGAATTGTAAGGGACCTGCCTATTATGGGCCAGCAGGCCTGCTGCAGTGTTCCTCCTTTCTTATGTTCTTATGTTCTTATGTACTACGTGTGCATGTATGTACTACGTGTGCATGTATGTACTATGTGTGCATGTATGTACTGCGTGTGCATGTATGTACTAGGTGTGCATGTATGTACTGCGTGTGTGTGTATGTACTGCGTGTGCATGTATGTAACATGTGTGCATGTATGTACTGCGTGTGCATGTATGTACTAGGTGTGCATGTATGTACTGCGTGTGTATGTATGTACTGCGTGTGCATGTATGTACTGTGTGTGCATGTATGTACTGTATGTGCATGTATGTACAGTGTGTGCATGTATGTACTGTGTGTGCATGTATGTACTGCGTGTGCATGTATGTACTGTGTGTGCATGTATGTACTGTATGTGCATGTATGTACAGTGTGTGCATGTATGTACTGTGTGTGCATGTATGTACTGCGTGTGCATGTATGTACTGTGTGTGCATGTATGTACTGTATGTGCATGTATGTACAGTGTGTGCATGTATGTACTGTGTGTGCATGTATGTACTGCGTGTGCATGTATGTACTGTGTGTGCATTTATGTACTGTGTGTGCATGTATGTACTGTGTGTGCATGTATGTACTGTGTGTGCATGTATGTACTGCGTGTGCATGTATGTACTGTGTGTGCATGTATGTACTGCGTGTGCATGTATGTACTGTGTGTGCATGTATGTACTGTGTGTGCATGTATGTACTGTGTGTGCATGTATGTACTGTGTGTGCATGTATGTACTGTGTGTGCATGTATGTACTGTGTGTGCATGTATGTACTGTGTGTGCATGTATGTACTGTGTGTGCATGTATGTACTGTGTGTGCATGTATGTACTATGTGTGCATGTATGTACTGTGTGTGCATGTATGTACTGCGTGTGCATGTATGTACTATGTGTGCATGTATGTACTGTGTGTGCATGTATGTACTGCGTGTGCATGTATGTACTGTGTGTGCATGTATGTACTGTGTGTGCATGTATGTACTATGTGTGCATGTATGTACTGTGTGTGCATGTATGTACTGTGTGTGCATGTATGTACTGTGTGTGCATGTATGTACTGTGTGTGCATGTATGTACTGTGTGTGCATGTATGTACTGTGTGTGCATGTATGTACTATGTGTGCATGTATGTACTGTGTGTGCATGTATGTACTGCGTGTGCATGTATGTACTGCGTGTACATGTATGTGTTTGTATGTATTCGCCTATTCGTAGCCATCTTATTATGCTTGCAGGGTTCGAGTCTCAGCTCCTGGCTCTGCCTCTCCACTGGCAACTAAAGGGTTCTCTCCCTCTTCCCCTCTCTCTCTCACCCCTCTCTCCCTCTTTCTCCCTCTCCCTCCCCTTTCTCCCCTTCCCTCACCTTTCTGTCTCTCTCTCCCCCCTTTCTCCCTCTTTCTCCCCTTTCTCCTTCTCTCCCCCTTTCTCCCCCTTTCTCCCTCTCTCCCCCCTTTCTCCTCCTTCTCTCCCCTTTCTCCCCCTCCCTCCCCTTTCTCTCTCTCCCCTTTCTCCCCCTCTCCCCCCTTTCTCTCCCTCCCTCCCCCTCTCTTTCCTGTTCCTCTCTTCACTGCATGATCCCTATCATACCTACTCTTAAAACTATGTATGAATTCTGCCTCAATCACTTGTCTCCAATTCCTGACCACTCTAAGGCTAAAGAAAAATTTCCTGACATCTGTGACTCTTTCAGAATTTTAATTTTCAGCTGTGACTTCGTGAAGCCGAGTACAACCTCTCAACAAATTCACCCTGTCCACCTGTCAATTCCTCTCAGTATTTTATACGTCGTATTCATATCACACCTGATCTTTCTGTCTACTCGTGTTTATCAAGTTTAGCTCATGTAGTCTTTGACAGTTTGCATCTCTCAGCTCTGGGACTAATCTCGTTGCAAACCTTTGCCCTTTTCCTAGCTTCTAGACATGCTTAATCAGATGCGGGTTCCATACTGATAGGCCTCAAATATGCGGTGCGTGTGAGTAGGCGTGCTCATGTGCCTACAAGTATGTGTGGTGCGATAGATTCTGTCCATATAGGCTATATTATTATTATTATAATCAAGGGGAAGCGCTAAACACGTAGGATTATACAGCGCCTGGGGAATATGTGGAAGGCATTCAGGCTTAATTCAGGGAACTGGAGCACAGATCCAGTTCCCTAAATCAAGAGCCCCTCACCAACATATATAGGCTGTAGTGTCGATAGTTTAGTAGTGATGTTGATTATGGTGTGTGTAATGGTAACAGTAGTAGTTATGGTGATGAATTAGACACATGTGCAACATTTGGGTATCTGTAATGAGGAAACGTTTCGTCACACAGTGGCTTCATCAGTCCATACAAAGGAGAATGGTGAAGATCAGGAGGAATTCGAGGTAATCAGTCTCTCAACCTTGAGTCGATGTGGTCAGTCCATCAATCTTGAAAAGAATACAGAATCGACTCAAGGCTGAGGGACTGATTACCTCAAACTCCTCCTGTTCAACATTCTCCTTTGTATGGACTGATGAAGCCACTGTGTGACGAAACGTGTCCTCATTAAAGATATAGTTTCAGAACTCTCACGAGGACCCTGGGATTGAGACCTCCATCAATACTAGTAATTACGAGACGTCCTACCTCCCAGAACCCTGAGAGTACAAGATATTAACCTTTGCTGCTGCTGCACTGGCAATCTCCTCTACTCCCCAGAACACTGACAGTACAAGATATTAACCTGTGCTGCTGCTGCACTGGCAATCTCCTCTACTCCCCAGAACACTGAGAGTACAAGATATTAACCTGTGCTGCTGCTGCACTGGCAATCTCCTCTACTCCCCAGAACCCTGAGAGTACAAGATATTAACCTGTGCTGCTGCTGTACTGGCAATCTCCTCTACTCCCCAGAACCCTGAGAGTACAAGATATTAACCTGTGCTGCTGCTGCACTGGCAATCTCCTCTACTCCCCAGAACCCTGAGAGTACAAGATATTAACCTGTGCTGCTGCTGTACTGGCAATCTCCTCTACTCCCCAGAACACTGAGAGTACAAGATATTAACCTGTGCTGCTGCTACACTGGCAATCTCCTCTACTCCCCAGAACCCTGAGAGTACAAGATATTAACCTGTGCTGTTGCTGTACTGGCAATCTCCTCTACTCAACAGAACCCTGAGAGTACAAGATATTAACCTGTGCTGCTGCTGCACTGGCAATCTCCTCTACTCCCCAGAACCCTGAGAGTACAAGATATTAACCTGTGCTGTTGCTGCACTGGCAATCTCCTCTACTCCCCAGAACCCTGAGAGTACAAGATATTAACCTGTGCTGCTGCTGCACTGGCAATCTCCTCTACTCCCCAGAACCCTGAGAGTACAAGATATTAACCTGTGCTGCTGCTGTACTGGCAATCTCCTCTACTCCCCAGAACCCTGAGAGTACACGATATTAACCTGTGCTGCTGCTGCTGTACTGAACCCTGAGAGTACAATCCTGTGCTGCTCTACTGGCAATCCCTCTATAGAACCCTGACAGTACAAGATATTAACCTGTGCTGTTGCTGTACTGGCAATCTCCTCTACTCCCCAGAACCCTGAGAGTACTAGATATTAACCTGTGCTGTTGATGCACTGGCAATCTCCTCTACTCCCCAGAACCCTGAGAGTACAAGATATTAACCTGTGCTGCTGCTGTACTGGCAATCTCCTCTACTCCCCAGAACCTTGAGAGTACAAGATATTAACCTGTGCTGTTGCTGTACTGGCAATCTCCTCTACTCCCCATAACCCTGACAGTACAAGATATTAACCTGTGCTGTTGCTGTACTGGCAATCTCCTCTACTCCCCAGAACCCTGAGAGTACAAGATATTAACCTCTGCTGCTGCTGTACTGGCAATCTCCTCTACTCCCCAGAACCTTGAGAGTACAAGATATTAACCTATGCTGTTGCTGTACTGGCAATCTCCTCTACTCCCCATAACCCTGACAGTACAAGATATTAACCTGTGCTGTTGCTGTACTGGCAATCTCCTCTACTCCCCAGAACCCTGAGAGTACTAGATGTTAACCTGTGCTGCTGCTGCACTGGCAATCTCCTCTACTCCCCATAACCCTGAGAGTACAAGATATTAACCTGTGCTGCTTCTGTACTGGCGATTTCCTCTACCCCCCAGAACCCTGAGAATACAAGAACTCCACTAGTGATAGCATTGCCATCACCTGGACCTGCAGTCAGTACGAAACTTCCACCAGTGCTGATGTGATCCTGTTTCCTCAGGGTCCTGAGATAAGATCTTCTCCCGGTCTGGTGTTATATTTCCCAGGATCCTGAGATTGCAAGACCTCCAACTGCACCGGCGTTACTATCTCCCAACAGAACGTCTACCAGTGATGTCTGGGTGATGTTCTCCTCCCCAAGATCCAGAGATAAGACCTTTACCAAAGTAGGTACTATTCTCATCCATTTGACCCTGAGAGTACAAGATTGCTACCAGCGCTGTTGTGTACCAACGCAGAGTACTTACTCCACAGCTTCTGGATTGTGTAGTTAATGGTTTTTGTGGAGCATTTATCATGCGCCAGTTATGCAAAGTGCGCCGTAATATGCATAAGGGAGCCACTACCTGTGTGGCATATACCTGGGAGGTCGCATGACCAAGTATCCTGTTGTATATATAGCGAGGTTGATGAATAATGCATTTCTCCTAAATAACGTGACCAACAAGTTGATGTGAGGTCGAGCAGAGTCGTCGTCTAAGTTAATGTGAGGTCGAGCAGAGTCGTCATCTAAGTTAATGTGAGGTCGAGCAGAGTCGTCATCTAAGTTAATGTGAGGTCGAGTACACCAGAGTCGTCATCTAAGTTAATGTGAGGTCGAGCAGAGTCGTCATCTAAGTTAATGTGAGGTCGAGCAGAGTCGTTATCTAAGTTAATGTGAGGTCGAGCAGAGTCGTCATCTAAGTTAATGTGAGGTCGAGCAGAGTCGTCATCTAAGTTAATGTGAGGTCGAGTACACCAGAGTCGTCATCTAAGTTAATGTGAGGTCGAGCAGAGTCGCCATTTAAGTTAATGTGAGGTCGAGTACACCAGAGTCGCCATCTAAGTTAACGTGAGGTCGAGCACACCAGAGTCGCCATCTAAGTTAATGTGAGGTCGAGTACATCAGAGTCGTCATCTAAGTTAATGTGAGGTCGAGTACACCAGAATCGTCATCTAAGTTAATGTGAGGTCAAGTACATCAGAGTCGTCATCTAAGTTAATGTGAGGTCGAGTACATCAGAGTCGTCATCTAAGTTAATGTGAGGTCGAGTACACCAGAGTCGTCATCTAAGGATAAAGAATACTTAATTTTAGAAACTCTGAAAGTCTTCCTGTAGCTGGGTTGGTAGCTGCAGGAACCGAACCACGGACCTCATACACTGAGGTCCGTGGTTCGGTTTCTGGTACGGGTGGACACATTAGGGCGTGTTTAAGTCACATCCTGGGTGTTAGTGGACTGGTGTGGGTCACCCTGGGTGTTAGTGGACTGGTGTGGGTCACATCCTGGGTGTTAGTGGACTGGTGTGGGTTAAATCCTGGGTGTTAGTGGACTGGTGTGGGTCAAATCCTGGGTGTTAGTGGACTGGTGTGGGTTAAATCCTGGGTGTTAGTGGACTGGTGTGGGTCACATCCTGGGTGTTAGTGGACTGGTGTGGGTTAAATCCTGGGTGTTAGTGGACTGGTGTGGGTCATATCCTGGGTGTTAGTGGACTGGTGTGGGTTAAATCCTGGGTGTTAGTGGACTGGTGTGGGTCACATCCTGGGTGTTAGTGGACTGGTGTGGGTTAAATCCTGGGTGTTAGTGGACTGGTGTGGGTTAAATCCTGGGTGTTAGTGGACTGGTGTGGGTTAAATCCTGGGTGTTAGTGGACTGGTGTGGGTCACATCCTGGGTGTTAGTGGACTGGTGTGGGTTAAATCCTGGGTGTTAGTGGACTGGTGTGGGTTAAATCCTGGGTGTTAGTGGACTGGTGTGGGTTAAATCCTGGGTGTTAGTGGACTGGTGTGGGTCACATCCTGGGTGTTAGTGGACTGGTGTGGGTTAAATCCTGGGTGTTAGTGGACTGGTGTGGGTCACATCCTGGGTGTTAGTGGACTGGTGTGGGTCAAATCCTGGGTGTTAGTGGACTGGTGTGGGTCAAATCCTGGGTGTTAGTGGACTGGTGTGGGTCAAATCCTGGGTGTTAGTGGACTGGTGTGGGTCAAATCCTGGGTGTTAGTGGACTGGTGTGGGTCAAATCCTGGGTGTTAGTGGACTGGTGTGGGTTAAATCCTGGGTGTTAGTGGACTGGTGTGGGTTAAATCCTGGGTGTTAGTGGACTGGTGTGGGTTAAATCCTGGGTGTTAGTGGACTGGTGTGGGTTAAATCCTGGGTGTTAGTGGACTGGTGTGGGTTAAATCCTGGGTGTTAGTGGACTGGTGTGGGTTAAATCCTGGGTGTTAGTGGACTGGTGTGGGTCACATCCTGGGTGTTAGTGGACTGGTGTGGGTCACATCCTGGGTGTTAGTGGACTGGTGTGGGTCACATCCTGGGTGTTAGTGGACTGGTGTGGGTCACATCCTGGGTGTTAGTGGACTGGTGTGGGTCACATCCTGGGTGTTAGTGGACTGGTGTGGGTCACATCCTAGGTGTTAGTGGACTGGTGTGGGTCACATCCTGGGTGTTAGTGGACTGGTGTGGGTCACATCCTGGGTGTTAGTGGACTGGTGTGGGTCACATCCTGGGTGTTAGTGGACTGGTGTGGGTCACATCCTGGGTGTTAGTGGACTGGTGTGGGTCACATCCTGGGTGTTAGTGGACTGGTGTGGGTCACATCCTGGGTGTTAGTGGACTGGTGTGGGTCACATCCTGGGTGTTAGTGGACTGGTGTGGGTCACATCCTGGGTGTTAGTGGACTGGTGTGGGTCACATCCTGGGACAAAACTGACATAATTTGCGGGAAATGCTCAGCATAACAAGCGGCTTTCTATATAGTAGTATGTCACTGATGTCAGCTATGGTCTGTATACCTTGTACATGTACTTGTATACCTTGTACATGTACTTGTATACCTTGTACATGTACTTGTATACCTTGTACATGTACTTGTATACCTTGTACATGTACTTGTATACCTTGTACATGTACTTGTATACCTTGTACATGTACTTGTATACCTTGTACATGTACTTGTATACCTTGTACATGTACTTGTATACCTTGTACATGTACTTGTATACCTTGTACATGTACTTGTATACCTTGTACATGTACTTGTATACCTTGTACATGTACTTGTATACCTTGTACATGTACTTGTATACCTTGTACATGTACTTGTATACCTTGTACATGTACTTGTATACCTTGTACATGTACTTGTATACCTTGTACATGTACTTGTATACCTTGTACATGTACTTGTATACCTTGTACATGTACTTGTATACCTTGTACATGTACTTGTATACCTTGTACATGTACTTGTATACCTTGTACATGTACTTGTATACCTTGTACATGTACTTGTATACCTTGTACATGTACTTGTATACCTTGTACATGTACTTGTATACCTTGTACATGTACTTGTATACCTTGTACATGTACTTGTATACCTTGTACATGTACTTGTATACCTTGTACATGTACTTGTATACCTTGTACATGTACTTGTATACCTTGTACATGTACTTGTATACCTTGTACATGTACTTGTATACCTTGTACATGTACTTGTATACCTTGTACATGTACTTGTATACCTTGTACATGTACTTGTATACCTTGTACATGTACTTGTATACCTTGTACATGTACTTGTATACCTTGTACATGTACTTGTATACCTTGTACATGTACTTGTATACCTTGTACATGTACTTGTATACCTTGTACATGTACTTGTATACCTTGTACATGTACTTGTATACCTTGTACATGTACTTGTATACCTTGTACATGTACTTGTATACCTTGTACATGTACTTGTATACCTTGTACATGTACTTGTATACCTTGTACATGTACTTGTATACCTTGTACATGTACTTGTATACCTTGTACATGTACTTGTATACCTTGTACATGTACTTGTATACCTTGTACATGTACTTGTATACCTTGTACATGTACTTGTATACCTTGTACATGTACTTGTATACCTTGTACATGTACTTGTATACCTTGTACATGTACTTGTATACCTTGTACATGTACTTGTATACCTTGTACATGTACTTGTATACCTTGTACATGTACTTGTATACCTTGTACATGTACTTGTATACCTTGTACATGTACTTGTATACCTTGTACATGTACTTGTATACCTTGTACATGTACTTGTATACCTTGTACATGTACTTGTATACCTTGTACATGTACTTGTATACCTTGTACATGTACTTGTATACCTTGTACATGTACTTGTATACCTTGTACATGTACTTGTATACCTTGTACATGTACTTGTATACCTTGTACATGTACTTGTATACCTTGTACATGTACTTGTATACCTTGTACATGTACTTGTATACCTTGTACATGTACTTGTATACCTTGTACATGTACTTGTATACCTTGTACATGTACTTGTATACCTTGTACACGTACTTGTATACCTTGTACATGTACTTGTATACCTTGTACATGTACTTGTATACCTTGTACATGTACTTGTATACCTTGTACATGTACTTGTATACCTTGTACATGTACTTGTATACCTTGTACATGTACTTGTATACCTTGTACATGTACTTGTATACCTTGTACATGTACTTGTATACCTTGTACATGTACTTGTATACCTTGTACATGTACTTGTATACCTTGTACATGTACTTGTATACCTTGTACATGTACTTGTATACCTTGTACATGTACTTGTATACCTTGTACATGTACTTGTATACCTTGTACATGTACTTGTATACCTTGTACATGTACTTGTATACCTTGTACATGTACTTGTATACCTTGTACATGTACTTGTATACCTTGTACATGTACTTGTATACCTTGTACATGTACTTGTATACCTTGTACATGTACTTGTATACCTTGTACATGTACTTGTATACCTTGTACATGTACTTGTATACCTTGTACATGTACTTGTATACCTTGTACATGTACTTGTATACCTTGTACATGTACTTGTATACCTTGTACATGTACTTGTATACCTTGTACATGTACTTGTATACCTTGTACATGTACTTGTATACCTTGTACATGTACTTGTATACCTTGTACATGTACTTGTATACCTTGTACATGTACTTGTATACCTTGTACATGTACTTGTATACCTTGTACATGTACTTGTATACCTTGTACATGTACTTGTATACCTTGTACATGTACTTGTATACCTTGTACATGTACTTGTATACCTTGTACATGTACTTGTATACCTTGTACATGTACTTGTATACCTTGTACATGTACTTGTATACCTTGTACATGTACTTGTATACCTTGTACATGTACTTGTATACCTTGTACATGTACTTGTATACCTTGTACATGTACTTGTATACCTTGTACATGTACTTGTATACCTTGTACATGTACTTGTATACCTTGTACATGTACTTGTATACCTTGTACATGTACTTGTATACCTTGTACATGTGCTTGTATACCTTGTACATGTACTTGTATACCTTGTACATGTACTTGTATACCTTGTAACATGTACTTGTGATATCTACGTGTACATGTACTTGACTAATACCTACCTGCTAACAGCGGAGTAACAGGAAAGTCCCGTTAACGTTTTACAAGAAAAACAGTGCTGTTAGCGCTTAACAAACAGTGTTACTGGCGTTTTACAAGTGTTCCTAAGGTTTAGCACGGTCGAAGTCAGACCGAAACGTCGTGGTAAGCTCCTCTCTACTTGCGGGTTATTTGTGTATTGTTCCAGTCACGGTATTGTTCCAGTCACGGTATTGTTCCAGTCACGGTATTGTTCCAGTCACGGTATTGTTCCAGTCACGGTATTGTTCCAGTCACGGTATTGTTCCAGTCACGGTATTGTTCCAGTCACGGTATTGTTCCAGTCACGGTATTGTTCCAGTCACGGTATTGTTCCAGTCACGGTATTGTTCCAGTCACGGTATTGTTCCAGTCACGGTATTGTTCCAGTCACGGTATTGTTCCAGTCACGGTATTATTGTTCCAGTCACGGTATTGTTCCAGTCACGGTATTGTTCCAGTCACGGTATTGTTCCAGTCACGGTATTGTTCCAGTCACGGTATTGTTCCAGTCACGGTATTGTTCCAGTCACGGTATTGTTCCAGTCACGGTATTGTTCCAGTCACGGTATTGTTCCAGTCACGGTATTGTTCCAGTCACGGTATTGTTCCAGTCACTGTATTGTTCCAGTCACGGTATTGTATTGTTCCAGTCACTGTTCCAGTCACGGTATTGTTCCAGTCACGGTATTGTTCCAGTCACGGTATTGTTCCACGGTATTGTTCCAGTCACGGTATTGTTCCAGTCACGGTTGTTCCAGTCACGGTATTGTTCCAGTCACGGTATTGTTCCAGTCACGGTATTGTTCCAGTCACGGTATTGTTCCAGTCACGGTATTGTTCCAGTCACGGTATTGTTCCAGTCACGGTATTGTTCCAGTCACGGTATTGTTCCAGTGACGGTATTGTTCCAGTCACGGTATTGTTCCAGTCACGGTATTGTTCCAGTCACGGTATTGTTCCAGTCACGGTATTGTGACTGTTTTGTTATTAATAATATGGATTACAAAGAGCTGGAAGACAATGTAGGTGTCTGATATAGCTTTACAAGGTGTCTGATGTAGCTTTACAAGGTGTCAGATGTAGCTTTACAAGGTGTCTGAAGTAGCTTTACAAGGTGTCTGATGTAGCTTTAAAAGGTGTCTGATGTAGCTTTACAATGTGTCTGAAGTAGCTTTACAAGGTGTCTGAAGTAGCTTTACAAGGTGTCTGATGTAGCTTTACAAGGTGTCTGATTTAGCTTTAAAAGGTGTCTGATGTAGCTTTACAAGGTGTCTGATGTAGCTTTAAAAGGTGTCTGAAGTAGCTTTACAAGGTGTCTGAAGTAGTAGCTTTAGCTTTAAGGTGTCTGATTTAGCTTTACAAGGTGTCTGATGTAGCTTTACAAGGTGTCTGATGTAGCTTTACAAGGTGTCTGATGTAGCTTTACAAGGTGTCTGATGTAGCTTTACAAGGTGTCTGATGTAGCTTTACAAGGTGTCTGAAGTAGCTTTACAAGGTGTCTGATGTAGCTTTACAAGGTGTCTGATGTAGCTTTACAAGGTGTCTGATGTAGCTTTACAAGGTGTCTGATGTAGCTTTACAAGGTGTCTGATGTAGCTTTACAAGGTGTCTGATGTAGCTTTACAAGGTGTCTGATGTAGCTTTACAAGGTGTCTGATGTAGCTTTACAAGGTGTCTGATGTAGCTTTACAAGGTGTCTGATGTAGCTTTACAAGGTGTCTGATGTAGCTTTACAAGGTGTCTGAAGTAGCTTTACAAGGTGTCTGATGTAGCTTTACAAGGTGTCTGATGTAGCTTTACAAGGTGTCTGAAGTAGCTTTACAAGGTGTCTGATGTAGCTTTACAAGGTGTCTGAAGTAGCTTTACAAGGTGTCTGATGTAGCTTTACAAGGTGTCTGATGTAGCTTTACAAGGTGTCTGATGTAGCTTTACAAGGTGTCTGATGTAGCTTTACAAGGTGTCTGATGTAGCTTTACAAGGTGTCTGATGTAGCTTTACAAGGTGTCTGATGTAGCTTTACAAGGTGTCTGATGTAGCTTTACAAGGTGTCTGATGTAGCTTTACAAGGTGTCTGAAGTAGCTTTACAAGGTGTCTGATGTAGCTTTACAAGGTGTCTGAAGTAGCTTTACAAGGTGTCTGATGGAGCTTTACAAGGTGTCTGATGTAGCTTTACAAGGTGTCTGAAGTAGCTTTACAAGGTGTCTGATGGAGCTTTACAAGGTGTCTGAAGTAGCTTTACAAGGTGTCTGATGGAGCTTTACAAGGTGTCTGAAGTAGCTTTACAAGGTGTCTGATGTAGCTTTACAAGGTGTCTGATGTAGCTTTACAAGGTGTCTGATGTAGCTTTACAAGGTGTCTGAAGTAGCTTTACAAGGTGTCTGATGTAGCTTTACAAGGTGTCTGATGTAGCTTTACAAGGTGTCTGATGTAGCTTTACAAGGTGTCTGATGTAGCTTTACAAGGTGTCTGATGTAGCTTTACAAGGTGTCTGATGTAGCTTTACAAGGTGTCTGATGTAGCTTTACAAGGTGTCTGATGTAGCTTTACAAGGTGTCTGATGTAGCTTTACAAGGTGTCTGATGTAGCTTTACAAGGTATCTGATGTAGCTTTACAAGGTGTCTGATGGAGCTTTACAAGGTTTCTGATGTAGCTTTACAAGGTGTCTGAAGTAGCTTTACAAGGTGTCTGAAGTAGCTTTACAAGGTGTCTGATGTAGCTTTACAAGGTGTCTGATGTAGCTTTACAAGGTGTCTGAAGTAGCTTTACAAGGTGTCTGATATAGCTTTACAAGGTGTCTGATGTAGCTTTACAAGGTGTCTGAAGTAGCTTTACAAGGTGTCTGATGTAGCTTTACAAGGTGTCTGATGTATCTTTACAAGGTGTCTGATGTAGCTTTACAAGGTGTCTGAAGTAGCTTTACAAGGTGTCTGATGTAGCTTTACAAGGTGTCTGATGTATCTTTACAAGGTGTCTGATGTAGCTTTACAAGGTGTCTGAAGTAGCTTTACAAGGTGTCTGATGTATCTTTACAAGGTGTCTGATGTAGCTTTAAAAGGTGTCTGAAGTAGCTTTACAAGGTGTCTGAAGTAGCTTTACAAGGTGTCTGATGTAGCTTTACAAGGTGTCTGATGTAGCTTTACAAGGTGTCTGATGTAGCTTTAAAAGGTGTCTGATGTAGCTTTACAAGGTGTCTGATGTAGCTTTAAAAGGTGTCTGAAGTAGCTTTACAAGGCGTCTGATGTAGCTTTAAAAGGTGTCTGATGTAGCTTTAAAAGGTGTCTGATGTAGCTTTACAAGGTGTCTGATGTAGCTTTACAAGGTGTCTGATGTAGCTTTACAAGGTGTCTGAAGTAGCTTTACAAGGTGTCTGATGTAGCTTTACAAGGTGTCTGATGTAGCTTTACAAGGTGTCTGATGTAGCTTTACAAGGTGTCTGAAGTAGCTTTACAAGGTGTCTGATGTAGCTTTACAAGGTGTCTGAAGTAGCTTTACAAGGTGTCTGAAGTAGCTTTACAAGGTGTCTGATGTAGCTTTACAAGGTGTCTGATGTAGCTTTACAAGGTGTCTGATGTAGCTTTACAAGGTGTCTGAAGTAGCTTTACAAGGTGTCTGATGTAGCTTTACAAGGTGTCTGATGTAGCTTTACAAGGTGTCTGAAGTAGCTTTACAAGGTGTCTGAAGTAGCTTTACAAGGTGTCTGATGTAGCTTTACAAGGTGTCTGATGTAGCTTTACAAGGTGTCTGATGTAGCACAAGGTGTCTGAAGTAGCTTTACAAGGTGTCTGATGTAGCTGATGTAGCTTTACAAGGTGTCTGAAGTAGCTTTACAAGGTGTCTGAAGTAGCTTTACAAGGTGTCTGATGTAGCTTTACAAGGTGTCTGAAGTAGCTTTACAAGGTGTCTGAAGTAGTAGCTTTACAAGGTGTCTGATGTAGCTTTACAAGGTGTCTGAAGTAGCTTTACAAGGTGTCTGATGTAGCTTTACAAGGTGTCTGAGCTTTACAAGGTGTCTGAGTAGCTTTACAAGGTGTCTGATGTAGCTTTACAAGGTGTCTGATGTAGCTTTACAAGGTGTCTGAAGTAGCTTTACAAGGTGTCTGATGTAGCTTTACAAGGTGTCTGATGTAGCTTTACAAGGTGTCTGAAGTAGCTTTACAAGGTGTCTGAAGTAGCTTTACAAGGTGTCTGATGTAGCTTTACAAGGTGTCTGATGTAGCTTTACAAGGTGTCTGATGTATCTTTACAAGGTGTCTGAAGTAGCTTTACAAGGTGTCTGATGTAGCTTTACAAGGTGTCTGATGTAGCTTTACAAGGTGTCTGAAGTAGCTTTACATGGTGTCTGAAGTAGCTTTACAAGGTGTCTGATGTAGCTTTACAAGGTGTCTGAAGTAGCTTTACAAGGTGTCTGAAGTAGCTTTACAAGGTGTCTGATGTAGCTTTACAAGGTGTCTGATGTAGCTTTACAAGGTGTCTGATGTAGCTTTA
>NW_027199586.1:0-30507 GCF_038502225.1 Cherax quadricarinatus | reverse complement strand
CAATATACAAATGAATATCAGATGTTGTTGATAATAATGCATTATCTTCTTGAAAGGCAGGTACCCTGAAAACTGTTTGCTTAATGTACACTGAATCTGACCCAAATATTGCAAAGGAAGTTGGGAAAGAAATGTGTCTTATTGCGTTTATGGTAAACATAAAAGTGTTCGTGGATTTTCAGCTTATGTTGTACTGCCATCATCCCAATCAGCATGAAAGTTCAAACAGTTTCTTCTAGGTAAAACATGTTGTTACCAAAACTTTCTTATTAGAATACTAAATGCACATGTTATATATATATATATATATACATATATATATATATATATATATATATATATATATATATATATATATATATATATGTGTGTGTGTGTGTGTGTGTGTGTGTGTGTGTGTGTGTGTGTGTGTGTGTGTGTGTGTGGTGTGTGTGTGTGTGTGTGTGTGTGTGTCTGTGTGTGTGTGTGTGCGTGTGTGTGTGTGTGTGTGTGTGTGTGTGTTTTCTTTTAGTATTCCTGGATGGCCGATGACCACCTTGACACAATCAGATTTCTGAAATTCCTCAATGGTTACAGAGTGGCACCCACTGGATTACTAACATAAACACAAGAAGTTCCATATCATATGAGGGACACTATGCATCATAAAATTTCAGGCTCATCCACCCATCGACTATATTCTGTGGGCCAATGGACTAGTAGCACAGACAACCTGGTTGTCCAGGCGTTCACCAGGAAAGCCTGGCATTCGGCTGGGCTGCTAGGGTAGTGCTTCTGAATAGTTGTTGATGAGTTTCTGTAGCGTTGCTGTAGTGTGTTGTAATGTTTTTGTAATGCTTTCTTGGTTTTGTAGTGTACTCCAGCCAGTTATTTCACAAAAACCACAAACACTGAAGATTGGAAAACCTCCCACATAACATCCTACCTATCTGGAGAGAATTCCGGGGACACCACCCCCATGGCCCTCGAAACCAGTCATGGACAATCGTGAAAAGCGATTACCTCACAAGTTTTGTAATGGGACCGTTACTGTTCCTGACATACAGAACGACGTACAAGAAGAATTAAGAGTCCATCATATTCCCGTTTGAAGACGCCGAGAAACTAATGAAAAATATTCGTACACGAAAAGACAGGGAAAGACTGCACAATATATTATCTGGACTGAAATAGTCGATAGTAAAAGATTTAATTGATTTCAACTTCAGCAAGTGCAAGGTTATGACAGAAAGAGATGGTAAAAAAAAAACTACAGACAACACTGCATGGGAAGGAGGAGGTGGGAAGGGACACATTCTTCAGAAAATGAATTTTTTTTTAATTATTAAGGATGATCCTAAAATTCTTACAACTGAAATATACATACAGCTGGGAATGTTGACTCGAAGACAACAGCAAAATTTAACTGATAATGTTGTCACCCAGCAAAGCAATAGGTGGGGCATGTTCTTTGCTAGTAAATATCTTAGTCTCAGCTGAAGATATGATGAGGCTTAGTCAATAATTATTATACGAATTTTAATAAGAAAAGTACTCAAAATTTTTAAAGCCCTGTTATAAGAATCATTATGTCATTAGTATAAGTAATAACTATGTTTATGCGAAGTAGATTATTTATAAATGCATACAGTGTCGATTTTAATCCAGTAAAAGCAAGCTTTTAAGTTTTTATAAGTGAGGTGAGAAAACTAAAATTGCTTGACACCAGCATTTTAAATGAATGAATCTTCATAGTAATTTGTTGATGAACATATTAAGACATAATTCATTAACTTGTACGTACTTTGATATTAATAATTTAGTTGCTACTATTATTAACTTACCGAAGGATAATATTTGCTCAACTATGATTCCATAAATAGTTTAGATAGATGAGTGCCATTTACTTTCCCTAAGAGAAGTTCCATATTTCCTTGAAAAACGGAGATCACAGAGAATGGTTTTGAAAATGTTTGTAGTGTGTTTTTCATTTAGCCACGTGAAAAACGTTAGGAAAATTTTTGTTGCTGCATAAGAAAACTGGCTTTACACTTTTAGCTGATATCTTTTTAAAAATGATGTAAAACACATAATAGATCATTTTGTTAAACATCGCATTTCTCTTTCTTTCATTTAGGTAAGACACATATGCAACAGTTAGGTATCTTTATTATGAAACGTTTCGCCTACACAGTAGGCTTCTTCAGTCGAGTACAGAAAAGTTGATAGAAGCAGAAGATACTTGAAGACGATGTAATCAGTCCATCACCCTTAAAGTTTTGAGGTGGTCAGTCCCTCAGTCTGGAGAAGAGCATTGTTCCATAGTATGAAACAATATGGAGATGAAGTGACAGGATGGAGCTTATATAGCGCATATGTGTCTTACCTAACAACCTGTCGGTATTTTATACCATTTTAATGTTCAATCTGTCAGACACTGCAACACAAGGGTATCTTGGAACAGACCTGCAATCAACTTCGACAACTTCCACTAGTGAGAGCGGCTGGATTTGAGAGGGACCTGACCTCTCAACATCTGAGTTCTTACCTCTCCTAGTGGCCTACGTCTCACCTCTTGGCGCTATATAAGCTCCATCCTGTCACTTCATCTCCATATTGTTTCATACTATGGAACAATGCTCTTCTCCAGACTGAGGGACTGACCACCTCAAAACTTTAAGGGTGATGGACTGATTACATCGTCTTCAAGTATCTTCTGCTTCTATCAACTTTTCTGTACTCGACTGAAGAAGCCTACTGTGTAGGCGAAACGTTTCATAATAAAGATACCTAACTGTTGCATATGTGTCTTACCTAACAACCTGTCGGTATTTTATACCATTTTAATGTTCAATCTGTCAGACACTGCAACACAAGGGTATCTTGGTACAGACCTGCAATCAACTTCGACAACTTCCACTAATGAGAGCGGCTGGATTTGAGAGGGACCTGACCTTTCAACATCTGAGTTCTTACCTCTCCTAGTGGCCTACGTGTCACCTCTTGGCGCTATAAAAAGCTCCATCCTGTCACTTCATCTCCATATTGTTTCATACTATGGAACAATGCTCTTCTCCAGACTGAGGGACTGACCACCTCAAAACTTTAAGGGTGATGGACTGATTACATCCTCTTCAAGTATCTTCTGCTTCTATCAACTTTTCTGTACTCGACTGAAGAAGCCTACTGTGTAGGCGAAACGTTTCATAATAAAGATACCTAACTGTTGCATATGTGTCTTACCTAACAACCTGTCGGTATTTTATACCATTTTAATGTTCATTCTTTCATTTAGTTGCAATGTACAATGTACAAAACGGATATAAAATTAGAAATGATTCCACGAATTGAACAAAGTGGTAAAACGTAATTTGAGAGACGGGTTAATAACGGTGTCGCGAGAATTAATCCCACATTTTGTGGGAGGATTAGATCCCCATATTTTTTAATTGAACATCAATTTGTTGTATGCCAGTGCGATGGTAATATTTCCCCTTTTCCAGGCACGAAACCGCAGGCTAGGCGCCAGACAGAAGGATGATTTTTTATAGATACAGTATTGGCTAATAATCGTGTGTTTGGCAGGGAGGTTATTGGATTTTGTGGGATTCAATGCTTATTAGACAGGAGGCGGCGAGCCAAACAAACGATCTTCCTCTCCTTTCACATGCAAACAATAATGAAAACATGGTTTCTCCACATTGTAGAGGACTCTCACAGTCAGAAAGAAGAAAGCTTCTCAGTGTTAACAGCAAATTGTTAGCCATCATTCGCAGAATAAATGTTTGGTTAGCTTAGATTTTTCTCCAGCTCATGATGGATATTGAGGTTGAATTTTAATTTAGAAATAGTGTGAGTTATTAGTCAAAGTAGGTTTCTAGAAAACCCTCCTAAGGCTAATAGTTACCAGTGAGTAAATATTAAATGTCTCATTAATTCCATGGCTTAACCATTGACTGACAGTGCTATTTATGGGACATATTTGCCTCATAATAAAGTATAATGAATCTCATGAATGTTCATCTGATAAAGATCAGTTTTGTAAGGCAGTATCAGATGATGTCTTACTACATTTATTGGTGTTGCTCTCGGACACAAACTCCAACATCTACAAAATGAAATTTCGGGGTATCTGCACTAAGTTACAATTATCAAAAGAATCTTCAGCATTTTAGTGAGATTGTTGTAGTAAATCCGAAAATATATTCGGTTTAAACATAAATAGATTTTAAAGTATATTATAGAGATAATGTTTCTCATATCATACCTTCGCTCATTCAAGATATGAATGTGTTTATCAGTGTCAACAAGACGAGCTCGTGTAGCTTCAATAACAAACAATGAGTAAAGTGAATGAAAGACTTAATGGATGTTGATGTATCGATTTTTTTGTAAATACATTCATGTGAAGCTGTTTAAAAATATTAAAAACATTGCTAAGTGTTTGTCTTAAGAAATGTTGCATATACATACATATATATATATATATATATATATATATATATATATATATATATATATATATATATATATATATATATATATATATATATATATATATATATATATATATATATATATATATATATATATATATATATATATATATATATATATATATATATATATATATATATATATATATATATATATATAAAAAATATATATATATATATATATATATATATATATATATATATAAAACAACAGTGCGCTAGCCAAGGTTTCGAACCCATGTTGTACTGGCCTGGCTCATGGTAAGCGAGAACTACAAGAGGCTTTAAACCACAGGACCACCCAAGTAGTACTGGAATCGGCTCGGTGGCTTCACTCGGTGGCCTTTTCACACCTATGTGTGAAATTTTGCACCTATGTGATAATGACCTTTCCCGTCCCATGCCCCGCGCCCACCCGCGTCTCGCCCACGCCGCCCTCGCCCGCAGGGCCTTCTGCAGCACCCGCCGGATCGCCCACGCTCCCCGAAATTTTTTTTCCGATTTTTTTTCGATTTTTTTTTGAATTTCACTTTTTTGCGCTCTCCATCTCCTCGGATCAACACCCTTCCCCCACGCCTCCCCCCACCACCACCTAAAAAACCCAATATTCCTGCTCTACTTCCTTGGATCAAAAAGTGTCAACACATCACTGCTCTGATAAAGTGTCTACACATCACTGCTCTGATAAAGTGTCTACACATCATTGCTCTGATAAAGAAATGATTAATTCAATAGAAGACCTTGATCACAACCCTCCAAAACGAAGGAAGGTGACTGAACAATATCTCACTGATAAAGAAATGCTTATAGCAATGGAAAATTTTGAACATGAGTTTTTAATGTGATATTATTGAGTAAATTCACCCACAATGTAATTTTAGAAATTCTAATGAGAAATATTTTTTTTCATTTGTTGAATAACAAAGTTAATTTTTGGGATATAATACTATATTTTATCAAAATTACAGGTAAAGAAGGAGAGAATAACCATAGTGAATCAACATAAGATGAAGAAAAATATCTTTTGTTAATGAAAGGTAATATTACGAAAAATTTTAGTGGCAGTGATAAAATTCTTTTAGTACAACAAGCAAATTGTTGTGCTGTTAAATTGAAAAAGGGAGGTCTTGCTGATGCTTTAAGTCAGGTTTTATCACTTAGCAATCCATATTTATTTAGATCACCTGGATGCCATAAAGCAAATCTAGCTAGTGAAGTCACTCGTGATAAATTTGGGAGTATAAAATTTGTAAATAATGGAAAAAACAACCCCATGATTGCCAGTATGTTGGCAGAATATGCGATGGGACCTCCACATAAGTATTATATGAACTGTAACGTTGATAAGACCTACTAAAATATATGCCAATAAATAACAAAAAAAGGCACAATACCGTGACTGGAACGATACACAAATAACCCGCACAGTGTGACTTTGTAAATGGTCCAAGTCGGACCGAAACGTCGTCGTAAGCTTCTCTCTTTTATGTGCGGGTTATTTATGTATATATGCCAATATTTAGATACAAAGAAAGCTGAGATTATATTCAAAGAGTGCATGAATGATCTTGTAAGTGGTTATTAACAGATCCCAATGGGATTATAATGGAAAAAGTTGTGTTTCCAGAAGGAATTGGATGTGCTTCAGCCGGTGGTGATTGGCATGCATATCTTAAAATCATTCATGATTTTGCAAAGGAATTAAAAAAAAGTCGTAGAAATATTGTTGTCATTATTGTAAAATATGTCAAATAAAATATCTCTATAATATTTTTTTTTTTTTATTCACCATTACTCTAAAACATTATTAGGCAACTGAATAGAGATCATACATCTGGCAGGAATGGTGATGAGTATAAACATCTCTCATCTTTGTTGTTCATACATTAGTACCTCTTCCACCAAGGGAGTGATTATCCATCTCAAGAAAATGGAGACAGATAATAGGACGGAATAATATTTTAAAATTGAAGAAGGAAAATTGTACGATGAAAAATATTGTCGTGACAACGCCTGCATTATTTTTCATGCGAATTGTGTTGCTATAAAAGGATATGGTGCAAGTTATTATTTGGGTAAGAAATATCCTTATGCTGATGTGTATCGGAGTAGAGAACCATTATTTAATCTGAGAAGATGCAGAGTTGAAGATCGTGATACTCCTGGAACTGTTATCGAGTTTGAACCTTCACCGGATCAAAGAAAATTGAATCTTCCTTATTTAGCAGCCATAATAAGTCAATTTGGTATTGCTGGACCATTGGAGGAAAATACCATTTCTCAAAATTTAATTGAAAATTCAAGAGATTCTCATTTGGTGTATGGTTTAAATAGAGATACTATCGCAGACAGAACAAGATATTTCAAGGAAGCCATTGAGAGAGTCATAAAAAGTGTGAAAGACAATAAAAATATAAGAGAGGTTATCTTTCTGAAAGGTATTGGGAGGTATGAAACTTCAAATGATTATATCTGGAATACACATTATAAACCCATACTCGAAGATATGATAATGAAATTTAAGGAAGAAGGTATTCGTACAACAATGGTTGTCAGAGAAGAAATGAAAAACATTAACCAAGGTCAAGAATTAGAAGATGATTCGAAGTTATTATCTTCTAGAACTGAAGGAAGTGCTTGGTATCCCTCATAAGGTAAGCAAAATTAATTACTTGTATCAGTGGTTTAATTCATTTAAATTATTATGAGGAAGTAATTATAACTTGAAGAGAGAGAGAGAGATATTTGAACTAATATATAACTCATATTTACCTCTTCATGAAATGTCTTACTTACCATTCGGAATTAGTTCATTTCTACCATAGAGAACAAAGAGTCGTGGATGTAACACTTGAGAGGTATATGTTTTGGATAGTGAAAATAACTATGTAACTTTTAGTTGGTTTATATGTTTTACAGGTGATGATGCATAATTCCTCCCCCCCCCCCATTATATGTTAATGAAATAAAAAAAAATATTAACATTTACAGGTACCGATGTGAGGGGGCTTGGAAGAACAAGAAAAAGACCTAGAGAGGAGGATTTATGATGTTTAGAGCGTGTTGTTACACCAAGATTAATAATATATGATGATTCATTCATTAAAAAGAGAAATGTTTAATAAAAAAATTTAAGTCATGATGATTTTTAAATCAATCCTGACCATGAAATAATAACATGAAAAACATTGAGGTAGAATACCAATGTTATATCTCTTATTCAGATATATATGTAAACTTATTTGACCAAATCTGTTGTACTTCCATGATTCAGTTTACTTCATTTGAGTTAATGAAAGAAGAAAAGCAACTTAGCATTTTAAGTTAACAAGGGGACACAGGGTGATTCAACCTGTTAATGATGTCATGGGTGGTTACACACACTTTTAGTTCATGGGGAAGATACTGAACAAACCTGATTTTAAGTTACATCGCATCCATGACGTCACGCTTTTAGTTCATTTAAGTTAATAAGGGGAAGATGCCTTAGTGACAGGAAACAGAGTGATCCGGCTTGATTTGAAGTTTTCATTTAAGATGTAAAAAGTTTCATTTAAGATTTAGTAAAAAAAAAAAATTAGATCATTTTAAGTTAATGTTTTTATTTCATTTAAGATTTAGTTCATTTTAAATTAATGTTTTTATTTCATTTAAGATTTAAAAAAATTGGATTAAATATCGAAAACATGAAGTTTTAAGAGGTATCCGGGGCCTTTAATCTTTTTTGATCATATTACGGAAATCGAGAAATATTTCTACCATTGACTGTGTTTACCAACAAGAAAACAATGTTCGATTTTAAGAAAGTCTCCAAAACTAATTTGGAAATATCCAAAATGTTAAATGGAGTTGTTCAAAGTAATTCTGGAGTACTCTAATGTATTTTGGAAGTGTTCCAATATATTTTTGAATGTGTTCCAACGTAATTTGAAGTGCTTTAAAGTAATTTTGGAAATGTTCTAATGTTATCCAAACATTTTGTTCATATTACCGAAATCGAGGGAATGTGGCTAAAATGTGATTTATATCAGTTGGATGTTAGTTGGATGTGTTCATGATATATTTATAAAAAATGAGTGTTTTCTAAAATTTGTGACATGTTGTGAATATTACTGAGTCAAAATGAAAATGTGGGTAAAGGTTGTGAGTGGGTTGTGAGTATATATTAAACTATGTGGATTTGAGGAATGGATTTTATTAGAAATTTAGTGCGTGTAGGGAGGAATGCGCATTACATTTAACATTTAAGAAAAATTTGTGGGGATTTCTATAAAATGGGTATTAGCTGGTAGTGTTGATCTTAGTTTCTGGTGATTTTTAATGGTGTTTTGGTAGTATTCAGTGGTGTTTTTTGTAGTATTCAGTGCTGTTTTGGGGGTATTCAAAGGAGTTTGATGATGTTTTTAAATGTGTTCAAATGTGCAGAGTATTCAAAGGTAATTGATGGTGTTTTTTGGTGTTGTTCAAAGTAAAGTGTGGTGTCTGTGTGTTAGTTTTGGTAATATCTCATAAGTGTATGAGTTAGTGTTTTATTTTTATTTTTTTTGTGCTAATGTTGTAAAGTCTGGAGAATGAGGGAGGAGTTTGGTGGATGAGATGTATTTTCGGTCAATGAACTATGTAAGCGTGGATGAGAATGTAAATTGGTGGGCGAGTTAGAGAAGACAAAATGTTATGTGATATTATTAAAAGCATAGATAGTTTTAGTGATCTTGATGTAAGCAAACTTAGTTTTTAGTGATCTTGGTTATGATGTTTTAAGAGAATGTGAACAAAACGTGTGATCTTAGTGGTGGGGTTAGAGAAATTGGTAAACGTCTTGATTGTGGTGATCTTAGATATTGGGAATATAACAGGTTGAAACAAGGTGTTTGGGTGTGACGTCGCTGATCGCCAAGTAAACACAGGTTGGAGTGTGACATCATGGGAGATGTCCCTATCTGTGCTGGCATGTGTTGGTGGTAGTGAGGTGAGTGCATTAGATATTGTATGGAGTTGATGACTGTGATTTTTTGTGTGAATGTTTATAAAAACGTGTGTTTTCTGTGATCTTAGTGGTTTTGAGGTAAGTGATCATGGAAGTTAGTTGATGGACGTCTTAGTTTTTTTTGTGTGTACAAGATATGTTTTTCAGTTGGTGGTGATCCTGTTGTAAGTGTTTCGGTGTTGTTTGGAAATGTTCAAACGTGTTTTTTGTGAGTATTCATATGATTTATGAGTGTGTTTTGATTGTGTTCGAAGTAATCTAGGGTTGTTCTGTAGTGAGATGATAAAAGTTGTTCATATGAGAATATATTTCTTAAGAGATATTGAGAAAAGTGTGTGTGTGTGTGTGTGTGTGTGTGTGTGTGTGTGTGTGTGTGTGTGTGTGTGTGTGTGTGTGTGTGTGTGTGTGTGTGTGTGTGTGTGTGTGTGTGTGTGTGTGTGTGTGTGTGTGTGTGTGTGTATTAACTTCGTAATATGTAAAATTGTGACTAGTAAAATTATCGAAATGGTTATAAGTTGTAAGTGTTGTGGGGACTTTTTCTTATGAAATAGTTAAAACGAGAAAAATTGTGGGTTATGAGTGAAAATTGTGTCTTGTTGGAGATGTTGGTGGGAGAGTGAGGTGTTGGGAGATGTTGGTGGGAGAGTGAGGTGTTGGGAGATGTTGGTGGGAGAGTGAGGTGTTGGGAGATGTTGGTGGGAGAGTGAGGTGTTCGGAGATGTTGGTGGGAGAGTGAGGTGTTCGGAGATGTTGGTGGGAGAGTGAGGTGTTGGGAGATGTTGGTGGGAGAGTGAGGTGTTCGGAGATGTTGGTGGGAGAGTGAGGTGTTGGGAGATGGGTGAGTGGATGTGAGGAGGTAAGGTTTGGGGGGTGGGGAGAAGGGGTAAGTAGAGGATTGTATTAGAATTTTAATGAAACATGGGGATTTTACTGAAATTAAAGGTATTGTGTGAATATACATTTTAAAAGAATGGAATGAGTAAGGATATCTAACCTTAAATTTTCTCTATGGTAGAACTGAGTGTTGGTGTTCAGGTAGAGAGAGAAGGTTACTTGGTGGATCTGACCTGAGATTTTAATCTGAAGGTAAATCAGGTAAGATTCGCCAAGCAGTCTTTGCCAGTCGGCAGATGTCTAGACTTGAGAAGAGTGAATCTTTTGTTGTATTTTGTAAACAATTGCGGATTGTTGTGGGTATTAACGAAACTGAGGAATTATTTGGGTTATCCTGAGTTAAGAGTGAAAATGTGTAATGTTTTTCCTATGTTGTATAAAATGTGTAATACTGAGACTTCATGTATTGAAGAAAATGTAATACGTTAAAATGGAAAATATTAATGTTATCCTATGTTTACTTCATTAAAGTTAACAAGAAGAAAAGTAACTTAGCTGATTTTAACTTAATAAGGGGACACAGAGTGACCTAGCTTGATCAATCCTGTTGTGTCCTGAGTGAGGTTATCATGTGACGTCACTGACCGCTGAGTAAATACAGGTGGGGTGACGTCATGCATGTGAGAAAGTTACTTGTTTAGACCTGCATAGACCCAAAAATTTGATGCAAGGAAGTAGAGCAGGAATATTTGGGATGGGGGTGGTGTGGGTGAGAAGGGTGTTGATCCGAGGAGATGGAGCAGGAATATTGGGTTTAGAGGGTGTTGTGAGGGAGAATGAGGCCTTGATCCAAGGAGATGGAGCAGGAATATTTGGGATGGGGGTGGAAGTGGGTGGTGGGAGGTGTGGGGGTGGAAGTGGGTGGTGGGAGGTGTGGGGGAGGGTGATGATCCTAGGAGTTAGAGATCATAAGAAATTCAAAAATTTTTTTTTAAATATTTGGGGGGGGGGATGGAGAGGGAGGCCTTGATCCAAGGAAGTAGAGCAGGAATATTTGGATATAGAAGGTAGAAGTGGATGGTGGGAGGTGTGGGGGGAGGGTGTTGATCCGAGATGGAGAGCACAAGAAAATGAATTTTTTTGGGGGGGAGATGGAGAGGGAGGTCTTGATCCAAGGAAGTAGAGCAGGAATATTGGGTTTAGAGGTAGCTGTGGTGGGAGGTGTGGGGGGAGGGTGTTGATCCGAGGAGATGGAGAGCACAAAAAAATGAAATAAAAAAAATCCAAAAAAATCGGAAAAAATTCGAGGAGCGGGGGCGATCCGGCTGGCGCTGCAGAAGGCGCTGCAGGGGCCGGCGGGCGAGGGCGCGGGTGGGCGCGGGAGCGGGTGGGCGTGGGCGCGGGTGGGCGTGGGCGTGGGCCGGCGCACGGACAGGCGCGAGAGGGCACGGGCGCGGGTGGGCGCACGGGCGGGCGCGCGGCATGGGACCGGAAGGGTCATTATCAGATAGGTGCGAAATTTCACACATAGGTGTGAAAAGGCGGCATCCTTTGAGAAGCCACTGAGCCCCCTCCAGTACTACTCACCCATCCCTACAAGAATGGCGCAGCCAGCAATGGTAGCTGTTGGGCCGCCTTCCGAGGACATACTCCGAGGACATACGGAGGTGTGGGAGCTTCTAAACTAATTTCATTCTCATCCCTGTTTGGTGTACTAGCCTCACGAGCAGCATTTATATATTATTGTAAGCACGAACGTGTGGTATTGATCAATAACAACACTGCGCTAGCCAAGGATTCGAACCCATGTTGTACTGGCCTGCCTCATGGTAAGTGAGAACCACATGACTCTTTAAACCACAGGACCACCCAACCCTACAAGAATGGCGCTGCCAGCAATGCTAGCTGTTGGGCCTCCATCCGAGGGCATATGGAGGTGTGGGAGTAAACTTGTTAACCAACCTCTCTTAACTCTTGACCTCCAGCTTTCGACACTCACTTTGTTCTTTGTATATTTGTAACTGTGAGGCAATAGGTGCCTAGTAGGCCTCTAACGAATTAGCACGTTGAAATTTTGTATAAAATCAGGCTTCCTCTCGCCTTTTTTCAACTAATAACTTTGGTTATCAGTTGTAGGGTTGTTCACTGACGTCGTCACTACCACTGGTTGCTGCTAGCAGCTAATGCACGACCTAGAAACACTAAGATTCTCGGAGCCTTTTGACACCATTACACTCCACCATCGTCCGTGTGTGTGTGTGTGTGTGTGTGTGTGTGTGTGTGTGTGTGTGTGTGTGTGTGTGTGTGTGTGTGTGTGTGTGTGTGTGTGTGTGTGTGTGTGTCTGCATGTGTGTGTTTGTGTGTGTGTGTGTGTGTGTGTGTGTGTGTGTGTGTGTGTGTGTGTGTGTGTGTGGGTGTGTGTGTGTGTGTGTGTGTGTGTGTGTGTGTGTCAGGGTTGGGAAGGCAGGACAACGGGAGGTTGGGAAGGTTGGCTGGGCGGAAGGGGTTGGTTGTCATGTGTGTGTGATGGTTGGGAAGTCAGGCGGGGAGACAGTTAGCATATGTCACTACAGAAACGCACTGTTATGTGATCTTGGTGAAGCAATCATTCCGAATGGAGTCAGTAGCCGTCAGTACAAAACGCACTGCTCTGTGACACCACTGCTCCTGTGGAGGTTTCTTGCCAAACTGCGCTATTCAACGATGTCCTGTGTAAATGTATTAACACTTCGTTCATGTGAAGTGGAAAATTTTTTCCCTCTTGTTGAATACTGTCATGTTACTGCTTTGGAAAGCGTTGAAATTTTTCAGAAATGCTATACCTTAATAATCAACGAAACATTTTGCGATTTTGGAAGATTTTATTTCATAAAATAATTAAAGACTTTCTCAGTTTTCCTTCATACACCTAAGGGTAATTAAAAGTGATTGTTCACTGGCTTCTTGACGACTGGCTTACCATTAGGGGGCACACGTGGCCAAGGAGCAGCAGGGTAGATGTTGTGACTGGTTTGTGGACAAGAGGGTGATTACCTCATGAAGTATAGGGTAGAATAGAATGCGACATTTTTATATGCCCAATAATGTAGTGTATGAGAGACTGATGTGCTTAAATAAGGCAGTGAAGATGGTCTGTCTGCATCATTCCGGCTAACTCAAAGTTTAGCAAATTTCCTTAGCTGTCTCTTTACTGATGAACGTACCGATTCCTTTGCCCAGAGAGGAAAAGTTTGTTTACCCCTCCCTCGTACATGATGTTTATTTAGTATGTGGACTCATCTATAGGTCATATTATAGTACCTCAGTTATGTGCTGTTTATTCCAGCATATATCTCTCTTGTGTAATGTTTATGCCCCTAAGTTTAAAGTGAACTCCTGCTCTAGATGAGTAATTGAGTGTATCTTCGTAACTTATGACTAGGTTAACATAATAATGATCACCTATCCCTGGAGTAAAATGAGAGTAGTTAAGAGACAAGTAAAAATCCCACTTTACCTGCCATTGAGTGTTTACCTGCCGGTAAGGCATAAGCGGTGGTGGTAGCGACCCTCAGTGATAAGAGAGAATACATGGTATCCCCGATATAATCAGTTTCACTAGCTCGAGTGACAGTTGACTGACCTACGAGAGTAGCCACGTATAATCATGTTATGTGTTGAGGTATACGTGACAAATATTCGCCGTTTTTATGTTTGCCTGTTTCGTTATTTATTGATGAGGCTTGTAGGAGACAGATCAGTATGGTTTACAAGTATAAAACTACGTTGTCCGTAGCTTCTCTGACCTACAAAGCTACTACAATTCTGACATACCAGATAGTTAATATTCTACAATACTAAACTACTACAGATCAACAGAGCCTGAATAAAAGAGCTAAATCATTTGTTAAATAAAATTCCTTTTCAGAAAAACTGTATAAAATTCAGTGCCACAAAATTATTGTAATTCACCTCAGTTGTTATCAGCGTTCGGGAGAGAATGTTTGCTCTGGTGTCCACCACTGACTGACAAGAAGTTGGTGTCTTCTGCAGATGGTGCCACTGTTGGCTGAGTAAATAAACAATGTAAATAAAATGTTGAAGTTTTGGCAAGCGTTTGTGTGGATAAGTGTTTGGGGAATGTTGGGAAATGTTGAAGAACAATTGCGGAGTCTGTCAGTGACTGGGTGTGTTGGGGTAGTGTTGGAAAGTGGTACGGAGTGTTTTTGAAAATAGATTGGAAATTGTTCAGGTATGTTGGGAGGGTAGGGAGTGTATTTGGGAGTGTTGGGATTGTACTGGGGAATGACAGATTATGTTAGGAAATTTTACGGGAGTGTTGGGATAATACCGAGAAGTTGAGGAATAAGACCTTTGTGCAAGAACTGGGAATCTTTATTCTGGAAACGTTTGAAAAATAGAGGATTAATCAGGCTAGGAGAGTCCCATATAACCTACACAAGGTAAGCAGAGTCCCACCTGACATGTACAAGGTGAGGAGAGTCTCACATGTCCTACACAAGGTAAGGAGAGTCACACATGACATGCACAAGGTGAGGAGAGTCACACATGACATGCACAAGGTAAGGAGAGTCACACACGACATACACAAGGTGAGGAGAGTCACACATGACATACACATGGTGAGGAGAGTCACACATGACATACACAAGGTGAGGAGAGTCACACATGACATACACAAGGTGAGGAGAGTCACACATGACATACACAAGGTAAGGAGAGTCACACATGACATACACAAGGTGAGGAGAGTCACACATGACATACACAAGGTGAGGAGAGTCACACATGACATACACAAGGTGAGGAGAGTCACACATGACATACACAAGGTGAGGAGAGTCACACATGACATACACAAGGTGAGGAGAGTCACACATGACATACACAAGGTGAGGAGAGTCACACATGACATACACAAGGTGAGGAGAGTCACACATGACATACGCAAGGTGAGGAGAGTCACACATGACATACACAAGGTGAGGAGAGTCCGTCGTAATCAGTAAGCCGCCACCACCAACCAACACACCACCAGTACTCCGGCAAAACAATTATTAATAAGCTGAGAGTTTTATTATCTTGCTCCAGTGATGATAGATTAAGTATATCAACAACCTCTGCACTTCATTTACTTTGTTTTTCGATAATGACTGTGTAGTCTCGAGCAGAAGAAATGTTTTGTCAGTAAAGATATCTAGTTTTGACCAAATTTCTTACTCATCTACTTTTCGCGGAACTAATATCCTTCGTAGTACTCTAGCTCGTATCTCTCTTCCTGCTACTGATGTTTCCGAAGTGTTCTCTATTTCCTGCTCTTTTCCTTTTCAGTACTTTGGAGAAACTGGCCGCTCTTTCTGACAGACTTAACTGAAGAAGTGTTTGACTTGCCGACTTTAATAATGCCCTTTTCTGTCATGTTAGAGATCACAATCATCTTATTAACTGGTCCTCTGAAAAAAAGCTGTTTACCCTTCTAGACTTAACAGACACCGTCTTGTTGAAGCATCCCTTATGTACAGTTTTCCAAATAAGAATCTTAGTCCTGTTTTTTTCTCTGTAAATGCCTTTCTCATTACAATGTCAAATTCTTTAGTCTTCAGAACTCTCGTGACGACCTGATCTTTGTCTCCCCTTATCTCTTCTAATTTCAATTATTTTATTTTATTTTCGTTCCTTCTGCTTAGGGTGGTTGCGCCCTATTTCTTTTCATCCTGGGTTTTTCCCTCTCTTAGTGGATTATTAGCTTTGCTGCAGTGCTCTTTATTTTCTTCTTGGCCTTAGACTACCACTAATATTACTACTATTGCTTCGCTAACACTCCACTTTCTGACTTGTCACCACCACTAATCCCTTCTCATTGCTACCTCTGACAGTTTCATTACTTATACTAGAGCTAATTCTGGTACTGCTGTTATTATCACTCTCTATACTACCACCATTACCCTACTACCTCTTCTCATTCTACTCCCTGCCCCGCTCTCTCGAATATATGCTGGCTTCCTTCTCTTCCCATCCCGCTTCTGCGTGACTGGTTCTTGCTCCTAGTCGGCCTGAAACGTCGCCCTAAGTTCATTTTGATATATGTCGGTTATTTGTCTGCCATTCTGGTCACGATACTGTGTCTTTTTATTCTCACTCAATCTCTCTCTCTCTCTCTCTCTCTCTCTCTCTCTCTCTCTCTCTCTCTCTCTCTCTCTCTCTCTCTCTCTCTCTCTCTCTCTCTCTCTCTCTCTCTGTCAACATGCAGTATATCTGTAATCTCAGCTAACATAAAGCAAACATGTCATGGCTGCCAGTAATTCTGTGGTCCCAGCTAACTATTTTATTTAAAACAATGCGCACAAATATGCATATATAGTCACGTATATAAAAATGATATAAATATGTATAAAAATAGACATCATCAGTGACTGTTCCAGTCCACAAAGTAACACTATTAATAATGGTGCTGATATACACCTAACCACAGTACGAAGCAGGTGACTCACCCCCCCCCCCCCCATTTTACTTTATTGTTATTAATATACTCAAAGTTGCGCTAAACCACGAGGAAGAACATTTACTTTAACAGTTTCATGTACTCCATATTTTATCTTTTTATTTTAAAACATTGCAATACTTTTATAAAATATAAGAACCCTCGTCTAGTTCTCCACAGAATTTTTTATACTTGCAATACACAAACACATTTATCTTCGATCTTACAAAATATCCCTCAACCTATGCTTTTTATCCTTTAACGAAATACATTACACAACAATATACTTTGTATCATTCAAAATATATCACAATATGCATGTAAATTTTAAATATACTTGACATGAAATTTACCTAAGAATTAATACAAAATAATGACTTCTATATACATTGTACACACATGTATTACATGTGAATTATGATGCCATCAGAATGACTTACATACTTCCCCTCCTTTACCACAGTGCAAAAAATAAGACACTTGCACTAGAATTCACAACATCGTATAACTATTCAAATAACTTACAAAAAAAACTAACAATAATTACACTTTAGGACAATTTATAGACGATTACACAACTTTAAAACAGTGGAGAATGTCAACTAATATAATTACAGTACACTAGATATTGAAACACATTCTAGTATTACAGATACTCAGATTTATATTAGTTAACACGTATTAACATGTACAACAAGATATAGATGTGTAATGACAAGTTTCATAGTAATTTCAGACTATGCTTTTTCACACACTTAGGTTGATAATAGAACATTATAGCACCTAATCGAATTAATAAGCCGCCTTTCGCTTCTCAGGATAAACATCACTACAGTTAAACAGTGCTCAAAAAAAAAATTCTATTTTGTTCGAGCAATTCAAATCCCATGTAATACATTACACCGATGAAAACACCACTACATTGTAATAAGTGCTTAAGATTCATGATATTCTAGCAATTCTATGTCCATGTAATTAATTCTCCCCCCCCCCCTTATGTAGAGACCAGTCCACTCAACCATTACAACACTAAATCGCGCAACCCTTTCAGTCATACCTCTATACGATGCCGGAAAATCTATAGCCCATCTACGTCCATACACTACCTCATTTATACACTTTGTTTTATAGAAATGTCCTGCTAAAGCCCTTGTTCCTCCCTCCCCCCCCACCTCCCTCATCGCCCACGATATATAGATATAATCAGCCACTAAATACATGACGGCCCTCCTCACACTATCTCCCACTCCCTCTATATCCAAACTCGCAGCCCTTAATACTACTAAACCACTCCCACCCACCATATCCAAGACTCTGCGAAACCATAGACGTGCCCTCTCAATATGCTCACAGAAATACACCACGTGATATGCTGTTTCCTCCCCCCCCCCCCACACACACAAAACACAATGTTGAGACTGCAAAATTCCCATCTGATACAGTCGTACTTTAGTTGGCAAAATCCCATGTAAAAACCTATACATAGTTTCCCTCACCCTTTACTTCAACCGTAACTTACTGAATACTCCCCAGATTCGTGTCCAATTATATAATGGAAAGTCTCTCCTTCCAACACTTCTTGACATCTTTCCAACCTCCCCAAAACACACGCCTTTACATTTCCCGGATTTCTTACTTGTAATAAGTATCTCAACATACTCATACACTCCTAAGTCCCTATCCCCCCACCACCGCCTCACATCTTCCATCACATCCCTCACTCTGACACCACGTTCCCCACCCAATCTCAGATAATGCTTCACATATATGCTCTTTAGTCTGCTACCCAAAGGAATTAAACTTAAACCCCCTTTCGCCAGCGGTGTCATTACAACCGTTTGCTTCAGCCAATGACAACCATATCCCCATATAAAATTCAGTACTTTCCTTTGCACATGGAGTAATGAGCAATTCACAGTATAAACTCATTCTACAGAATTCATTACCTTTGTAACTTGTGAGCTCATTACCTTTGTACCTAGTTCAGCTATCAAAACTTTGGGGGCCCAGTCCCTGGACCCATTACGTACCTCTGTAATCTGTAAATACCTTTGTAACTTGTCATGATTGTGACCAGACTTACCTGGAGTTCATTACCTTTGTAAATTGTGAGTTCATTACCTTTGTAAATTGTGAGTTCATTACCTCTGTAACTTGCTCAGCTATCAAAACTTTGGAGTCCAGTCCCTGGACCAATTATGTACCTCTGTAATCTTTTGACTACCGCCCACAGGATGGGTATGGGGTGCATAATAAACATATTAAATTATTATTAATTAACTTTGCACATGCGCTCATCTTTCGCCATCAAGGGGTATACCACAGCCACGTGCCACAATTTAGGATAAATGAGTGTATTAACCACAATGACTGTTGTATAGTCAAACCACTCGTTCTTATTCCCCCTAACCTAAGCAAGACCCGTTGCACTACCCTTTTAGAATTTACCTCTCTAGCCCCTTGTGCTTCCCCTCTGTACAATACTCCACAAATTTTTATCTGCTCTACAACCTGCCATCCATACTTATTTCCCAGTTCCCCTCCCACCCATGACCCAACCTCCAGTAATTTCGACTTTTCACTATTAACACTCGTACCTGTTGCTCCACTAAATATTTCAACAATTCTGTTTACATTCTTTAACCCCTCCTCTCCCCCCACTAAGACCGTCGTGTCATCAACATAACCAACTATACCCGTAGCACCCCTAAGTCTTACCTCCCTCCCTCACTTACTCCTACATTTATCAATCTATATAATGGGTCTTACAAACCATACCCCCGGCCGGGATTGAACCCGCGGTCATAGTCTCAAAACTCCAGCCCGTCGCGTTAGCCACTAGACCAGCTAGCCACAATAAGATTCATCCAACTAGGTATATTTCTACACCATAGGAAGGTTAGCACAGGCACCACTGTGACCACAAATGCAAGTTTTTACAGACGAATCTCCAGCTAGCGTGGCCGTGACGAACTCTAGCTCAAGTCCCTTCACTGCCGTCAACATGACTCAAGAAATCGTAATGACACGAATGCAAACAAACCATACCCCGGCCGGGATTGAACCCGCGGTCATAGATTGTTTGCAATCGTGTGATTACGATTTCTTGAGTCATGGGTCTTACAGACATGCAAATAGGATTTAAGACATGGGGCATCCCTGCCTCAGCCCCCTACCCATACTAACCGTCTTTCCCACCCTTCCATTTATTTACACTCGTATTTCTGCACCTCTATATAAAGTTTCCGCCCACTTCACAATTTCCTCACCGAAACCCATCCTTCTCATAATCATCCATAATGTCTCTCTACACAATCATAAGCCGCCTTCCAATCCAAAGCTAGAACACCTCCGCCTTCCATCCTATGCTCCTCTATATAATCCTTTATCCTCCCATGCCCACTAAACATTGTTCACCCTGGCACACCCATCTGTCCCATATCTATAACCTTTCCAATTACTTTACACAACCTATTACCTAAAACCTTGGCAGACAATTTATAATCCCTGCACAATGATAAACCTCTATAATCTAAGATGTTATTCTGTACTTCCCCCTTTGGAACCATAACCACTACACCTGTCCTTTGTGTTACTTATGCTTCCCTTATCCTTCATCTCATTCACCAACTGCACCAAGAAATCCTTCATGACATCCCAGTTGCTCAAATAAAATTCATTTGGGATTCCATCTATCCCAGGTGCTTCCCCGACACTCATCCCTTTTAAAGCCATCTACACTTCCTCTTCATCTATAGGCCCTTCTATCATCGCTCTATCTGCTGACTCTAGGTTTCTCCGTATCCCCTTCTCTAAACTCTTCAGATCTCCTATCTTTCTCTTTCCCCCTCTCATATATATCTCAAACCACTTATCAGCATAAACACTCATACTTTCCGTAGTTACTAACCTCTCTCCCATCGTATACCCTCCCACATCCGTATGTACGTCCAACTTCATCATAGTCATTATACTCTGTCTTGTCTTTAATCGCCGCAATACATAGGCAGATGGCTTATCTCCCCATAACACATCTTCCAATCCACCTCTCAGTCTCTCGCCATCAAATCTTGCATTCTGCATTTCCATCAATTGCGCTTTGATGCCCTCAATCTCATGTACTGGCTAAACCCCACTAAAACCTTCATAGCACTGTTTCAACTGCCCTTCTAAATATCTCTGTAAGCCATATTTCCAATGACTTGCCTCCTTTCCTTTTCTCATATAAAAATTCTTGATTCCTGGTTTAGCATATTCCTCCCACCATCGTAGTATATCACCTCCCTTTCTCCCCTTGGTCCATTCATTTGTCCACCACTCAACAAAACTAACACCGTCGTCCTGCTCATCTAACAATCTCACATTAAGTTTCCAATAACTCGTGTAACGCTTTGGTAAACCACCCCATCCCACATCCATGACCACTCCTTTATGATCTGAAAACACAACGTTTATAGTTTCTGTATTAGCAACCTGTAACCCAGGAGAAGCATAAATACGGTCTAATCGTGCTGCATATCCTCTCCTCACACAAGTGTGCTCCACGTTTCACCCCTCCCCCCTCACTACATCCGCTAAGCCTGCTCCCCCTAAAACATCCCATAGGACCCCCAACACACACCCAGCTCCTCTCGGCTCCACATCCTTCCTACGGATTACACAATTCCAATCCCCCCCAAATAATGTATATATAGGAAGCCCTCGCATATGATAAATAAGAACGTCCCTCACAAAATCTTCCTTTATGCGCCTATTGCTATCAGCAGGCATATAAACACTAAACACACAGGAACCCCACCCCATGTACCATCCACCCTTACTAGTCTCCCATCCCCCCCCCCTTCTTCCCAGTGTAACATTTGAAATGGACTGGTCTCCACTATTAAAACTGCAGCACCTCCCTTGAGTTTACCTGTATACCCAGCATAAACTTCGTACCTGTCAACTAATAAATCCCGACCATACTTAAAATTATGTTCTTGTAAAAGGATAACATGTACCCCATATCGCCTTAAAAAGGCACTGAACATCCTCCTCTTCACTTCGGCCCTGAGGCCATTTATATTCAATGTTAAACACTTAAAAATGCTAACGGGGGATTACCATCGATGTTTCTTTACGTTTTTGATCAGTATTCTTTTCACTATGTTACTAGTCACGTCTTTCTCCTTCCCCTTACCCCCTCCCCCCCTGACTTTCCTAGGCACATCCACTGTTTGTTTTTTACCCGAACGTTGTGCAGGCGTAAGAATATCATCACTGTCCGAGGCAACTGCCTCCCTCTTACGTGAAGTCGCAACAGTGATCATTTCTTTCGGACTGCCTTCCTTGTGTATTTCAACTACAGTTTCACAGAGTCCTTGTGTTTGCCCATCCCTCCTACTCACATTGCCTCCCTCACACTGTGCAGCCACATGTTCAAATACAGCACACAATCGACAGGTTCTCCTTTGCCCGGCATATGTGACATAAACCTGAGTTTTAAAATCACTCAAAATCACAAATGAAGGTATGGATCGTCGCAAGGACATTTCGAGAGTGAAAGATCCCTCACGCAGTCCCGCATACATGCCATCTGACCATCGTCTAATCGTAGCTTGATGTATTACTCCATATTCCTCAAACAACGCTTTGATGTCTTCTTCATCCGCCTCAAAGGAGACATTCCGTATTTTTACCCAAGTATAGTACTTGGACACGTCCCTCATTCTCACTTCCAAACCAGGGTTAACTGTCATACACACATCCTGGTACTGATCCACCATTTTGTCATACATCACAGTCGTCACAAATTTCACGAATATTCTCGTTGAGCCGTTTAATGCAATGCCATACAGATCTTCATTGTTGATTCCATATGTATCTCGTAAGATAGCAGGCAGTAGAACAGATGCATTTGTGTTATACACCGCACCTTTTAGCACTTCTATGCACAGTGTTAACACGTCTCCTGATAGCCTGCGCCATCTTGAGAAAATCTCGCAGTGCTACCAACAGGTGCTAGCTCAACCGTCTATGTCCGTCCTCCACCAAGGTTGAGAGACGAATGCAGGAGCAAGGCGTAGCACGACCTCATGGCCCGAAAGCGATGAGGTAAAATTTTGACAGAATTGTGCCAACCTGAAACGTGTCTGTAAAGTTCACACCTGAAATCTGTAGTGCTATCACCTGAACACTGTAATATTCTCACCATAACTCTGAAGTGTTACTCATCAACACCCAATTAAGTGTTCCTACATGACCTGACTTGCTTTTTGGAGTACCTCCTCAGTTACTTTTTCTAATACTCCTTCTTTATCTTCGCTAAGTCTCTTCCCTCTGACCTTGTTTTCATCATCACTTCCTCCTTATTGAACGTAGTCATAAGTTTCAGTTTCCAATGTTCGGTTAAATAAGTAGAGTCGCGTTATCTGATAATTAACTAGTGTTCAAACACGTAAACTGTTTGTGATGGTACAACGGTTTTCCAGTCCCTCAAAGACCGTTTGACACTACCATTCTTCCTCATGAAAAGAAAATATAGAATAATAAATTGTATCAGAATAAGATAAACAATTTCATTGCAATGCAGATCTTTCTTATGAAATGTAAAACAATCAAACATGAAATGTGTCCTAGCAGAAACAAATAATGAAAAATTTATATATTTTATATAAATAACTCTCGTGAAACAAAGCTAACATATACAGCAGACAGGTGGTATTTCCATGTGCCGATGTTGGTGGTAAGTAGCTTCAGGATTCACTTGGGGATTTTGAAATACAAGCCGGTGTGAGACACGGTAGTCACTGGTGGACGTGACTCTTAAGAAGTTCCTCCCTATACAGTACAGACGCCAGTATTCCCCCACCAGTAAACTGCTGGCGGTGAAGACCACAGATGATCAACCACAAAAATAAAGTGACATACTGGAGTGTTCCATTAAAAATGAGGTTTATGTTTCGGATCTATTGCCTAGATCACGCTGCCTGTCTTGTCTCGCTTATGACCAGTGACACAGTTTGAAAAAGACTGAATAAAAATAAAAACAGGGAGTTACAAACCAGGTCCAGTATTCATTCATGAGATAGGCAGAAGGTCTTCAAAAGATATGGTGAGGACAAAGATTACATTAAAATACCTAAGTAAAATCTGGTCTGCTGAAAATAATTAAAACCCCAAAACACTGTATAACAATAAATAAAAGTGGAACTTAATACTTACAAACTTGATAGGAACAGAAAGAGAAGTAACCATGTTAACTCCCACCTGGAAAAGGGGGAATGGGAGGGTAGAGGTAACCACCACCACTCATTCATGCTTCCACTCTTATCTAACCAACTTTTCCCTCACACTATAGTGTTCTCATCTGAACACTTACCATAGTGTTTCCTCCATAAGACTGCAGTGTTCCAAACTTAAGCTATGCAGTGTACTCACCCGAAAACTGCAGGGTTCTCGCCTAAACACTAATGTTCCCACCAGAACACCGTAATGTTCTTCTTAACACTAGTGTTCTCACCCGACCACTGAGCAGAACTTGACTGTTGAGTACTTTCGTGTCCCATCATTAACAGAGACTGTAGTGTTCCCTCCTGAACACTATCAATACTTTATAATAAGTCACATGCAGACAGAATCATGGGAAATGGGATTTGTCTATATATCTCGAACCCAAACTGGTGTCCTCTTCAACAGATACAGTATAGGAGATGTGGCCATTTTTATATAGGGATGGTCAGCCCCTCAGATGAAGATGAGTCACGGAACAGATGGGAATTGAACACATTGCAAGTGAGTTCTAAATCTTATAGGCCAGTGATCTGTAGACAATCGTATTATTAAGATTTTCTGAGTCATGATGAAATGAAAAGCATCAGGTGATGAATGCATATGAGTGCTGAACGTCAGGTCAAGAATCATTTGAATGAGGAACATCAGGTCTGAGAGCAGGTAAATGTCACTATCTCCAACATGCGCCAGTACACTGGCGCTCAGATTTAAGGTGAGATATTACAGTTAGGTGAAATTGCTTTGATTGCTGTTTCTATGATTTCTCGTTTATAGCTTCAGACTAGTTCGTGTATGAAGGCAGCAGCTTCCCTAACAATTTATTGGTTATTACTTCTAACATAGCAAAGTGCCATCATGTGTTTAATGATCCTGGATGATAACGTCCTTCCAGTCTGGCTGGTATATATCTGACTGTAGTCTTTATATGGAATCAAATAAACTCCTTGAGAATCTTGTCCTGCTGGCTTTGCTTTTTGGAAAAACAATTCCAAAAATTTTCAGGATAGAAAGTGATTATGTTGGTCAATGTATTGAGGCGATTGACTCTTCCTTGGTGGAAGGGCACCATGAGTTGCAACTTTCTGAACTTAGGTTATGATATTTGTGATCTGAGGATTTTTCTTTGATCGAATTTTGTTGTGCTGCATATCATGAGCACATGTGAGAATAGGATTAAAACGGAGCCCTTCTTAATTTGCATAGAATGACAACTGTAGAAGCGGACATAGCAATGTTATTCCTGGTGAAAGCTAACATTTTCGAAGAAGCAAATATAGGATTTATTTTGTTGCGTAAGTAAATTGCCTGCGTAAGTAAATGGGCATGTCATTAATTACCTTTTCAAAGTCTTGTGGTGTTAGGATAATTTCCGAGATTTTTGAGATGACCAAATTTTGAGTCTCGTTCATAAATAATTCATTTGGATAGTCGATCCTTAATTTGGGTAGCGGCTCGCTGAACACTGAGTCGTACTGGGATTTTAGTATCTCGCTCATTTCTTTGCTGTCATCTGTGTATGTCCCATTTCGCCTAAGCAGGGGCACAATAGTGGATGTTGTTTTTCCCATAGATTTGGCATAAGAGAAGTATTTTTTTTTTTCAGTTTATTTATGGCTTTTAGTTTTTCCTGAGTTTCTTGTCTCCTGTAAGATACCTTCAGCTTAAGTTCGATATTTGCTATTTCACTGACCAGTGCCTCCCTTCGTATTTCAGACATATGGGCTCCTCTCAGCAGCTGTGTGATTCTTCGCCTTCGTCTGTATAATGAGCGTCTCTCTCTCTTTGTAATTTACATCTTCTCTTTCTTTTTCTTAATGGAATGTGCCTTGAGCAGACCTCAAGAACCACAGAGCTAATTTTTTCTAGGCATTGTCCTCATCCCTCTCGGACCGTGTGGACAGGCTGCGCAGTCGCTCCTGAATCAGCTGGTTTTCTGCGCAGTTTTCCTCAGTACTTTCATAATGGCGGAAGGTGGACGTAGACGTGTCAACACTGTTTGTCTTGAACTTGTGAAGGGATCGCTCAATAGTCAGAACACCCATCTTTTGCTGACGGCGATATTAAGAGACACGTATGGCATCGCAAATGAGGAGCTCTATGGCGTGTTGTTGAATGGTAGTTCAAGGCTTTTCATCAAATTCCGGCAGAGCAGCACCTATGAAAATATGGTGGCCAGGTACCAGGATGTGGTTAAGCCTGTTAACCCTGGTGTTACTGTCTGCCTCCATGATGTATCACGGTTTTACACTTGGATCAAGGTGTTTTAAGCAAAGGTTTAGTGAATAAGCGGACAATAAATAAACTAGTAGCGTTAGAATTACACAGTGCTGAAAACAAAATTAGTGATTCTCCAGAAACCACACAGACTAAAGCTGTTCAGAAAAGACAAGCAGCAGTGGTGGCGAGTGAGAAAATCAAATTAATGTTAAGTGATGAATAGTTCACCTGCAGCAAACCTCCGCCACCCCCCAGTGTGGAGAAATTTTCTCCAGGAGGGGGTATCAGCCCCCTTCAGCCCCCTTCAGCCCCTTCAGCCCCTTCAGCCCCTTTCAGCCTTGAGGGGCCAGGCCCTCTCAGAAGGGGCAAATATCTTGTTTACTGCTACAGCGAGTAATTGATCCCAGATGCAGTACCAGAATGCGACGTGTGGTCAAGCGACCGCCGCTCCGTGCAGTCCAGTGTTGCAAAGTGTAGTTTAATAAGAGACAGTCCATCTCTTACCTTAGCAGGACAATTAAGGAAAATCCTGCTCTAACTTTATTATCATGGTAAAGATAGTGTATATTGTTGTCTATGCTTAAGACAGCAAGAATCAAACATTCTGCTTTGCTTCATGGAGGAAGTGGCAAGGAAGTAAAAGTACTAGGTCAGCTTTTCCTTTGTGCTAGGGGAGTAACGGCGTGGGGTGCTGTGGCATCTTCAGATTACTTTTGACTCTACTGAGAGTGACACTGACGCCAGGATAACCAACAAGGAACACTGATCTGTGCGTTAGTGTGAACAAAGTATCTCATAAAACACAATAAACACTTACAGAGAAGTGTGATCAGCTTCTTTAGTGATAAGATTGTGAACAATAAAGACAAATCTTGTGGAACATAGTGCATAAGTGTGCGTATTCCTAGACTATGGAAGACGTGGACATCCAAGGACACTTCAGCTTCTATCAAGTCACCGATATCTGTCGAAGGTGTGAAGAACACCATAGCTCACGCTACAAGAGCAAGGTAGGTTACGAATTTCTTGTAGTACGAGGGACTGCGCAGTTCTTGAGTCGCAAGGAGTTTGTAATCAACCTACAGTCGGCAGTAAGGTGCGAACTTTTGAGTCCAAACAAGTACGTAATTTGTCAGCAATCAGTGAATAAAATATGCTGACACAACACCCCCTAGGGGTAATTTATAATCTTACAAATTATAACTCATTTCAGCCCATTGAGGAATGGCTTCGACAGCTTCTCAAGACTTCGTCTGCAGGGGCGGCAGTGCAGGCGATGAGCTGTCTTTCTAAGTTAAGTTTTCCCAATACAGAATGTATAAGCTTAGCTGGTAATACCATTTTTCAACAATATATATATATATATATATATATATATATATATATATATATATATATATATATATATATATATATATATATATATATATATATATATATTTTATTTAAAGACAAAATACATTGACAAAACATTCACAAAAATATGATACAAAGTAAAACAACATAGGTAACTCAGAGCTACATCTCGAATACTTCGTCCAGCTCCCCTGCGGTGGGCCGCATGCCCAGAATGCTGCAGGCATTTCCTCCCTGGATCGCAACACTGAGTCTCTGAAAGAGGAAGCTGGTCGCCCTGTGGTCCTTGGTTTCTATGATGATGTTTTCACCCAGCTCTTTGAGGAACTTTAGAGCACACTTGCCCCATGCTCCAAGGGTCTCCGACCCTATTGGAATGAAGTTATAGCAAGGGGGAAGGTCTTCATATTTTCGGATCTTCTGGGTCTCCCTGTGGCTGGCAGCTCCACCCCCTTCCACTACAGAGTATGGCAAGTAGGTGTCTGCCAATGTGGCAGCACAGGTGTAGTCCCAGGCAATCTGCTTTCCATCCTTCCAGGGTAGCATAGTGGCTCCATCAGGACGCTTTTGACTTCCATCAGACCTCTGTACTTGGGGTTCCCGTTGAGCTGGGCAACGGGCTGTGGCGAGGCTTCTCTTTATTATGTCATTGATCTCCTCAAGTCTGGCATACTTCCCTTCTGCTGTGTGGCACACGAGACCATGGAGTCCGAATTGATCAGCTGTCGCCCTGCCGCAAATACACCTATGTCCGGTGAGGATGGGGGCGGCTAGGCGAAGAGCAACACCAATCCGAATGGCCTGTGGGTCGAGACGGGTGCCCAGGGAGGAATTGGGAACAGCTAACAGGAAATCTCCTGAGTGTGGTGCCTTCACTGCCAGGAGACGAGCTTTGTTCTTTCCTGAAGCATTGGAGAGCATTGTGTTGGCGATTTTTTCCATGATCGGTTTGTCCCAGTGGCACTGTTTGTGCTGTTTGGGAGGAGCTGGTCTACTGGAGGAGTCTGTAAGGGTGTCCCACCGAATTGCTGCTTCAGTAAACCTGGGGTCTTGAGCTCCTACCAAGTCTCTCAAGCGTTCGGGCACTATCTTCTTGACTAATGCACTGGAAGCCAAACACGAAGACAGAAAAGCAGGTAAAGCAACATGCGTTGCTTTACGCACCCCTATACCTCCCAGTCGCACTGGGAGGGTTGCCTGATCCCATTGCTCATCCTCTAGTGACAGGTTCAGTGCCTTCTTAAAAGTTGATCTCAGGTGTGCATCATATTCATCAAGTGTTGGGTTGTCAAAAGAGGGTGCACACCTCAAGAAGTAAGTGAGTCTTGGCATAGTAAGACACCTTGTGAGGAGATACAGAGCATCATGGGCATCAAGATCGCTTATTCTCTCCTCCATTCTCATAAGGTCATTCAATTTGTCCCTGAGGACAGTATCGATGGCCTGGTGACCCAGCGGTGCCCCCAAGAGGGTACTGTTGGACGGAGTTGTAGTTGAGATTTCCGGGAGGATTCTTCGAACAGCATTGATTATTTCCTGGTTCGCTGTGATGATTTCACACTTAGAGGGATTGAGGATGAGTCCCAAGCCTTCTCCCTGTGTTTTCACCAGTTGTAGGTCCCCCACGAGGGACTCTTCAGTACCTGCCAGAGTGCCGTCATCCAGGTACCAGATATTGAGCTCACTGCGTAGGCTGGAAGTTAGTTCTCTTACTGCCAAGCAGAAGAGAAGTGGAGCAAGTGGGTCACCCTGCTGAACACCCTCTGATGATTGAATTTCATGTTCTCCAAACAAAAGAATTGAGGGTTTGCTGTAGCCGGCTGAAATGAAGGGAAAGAGACTGGGGAACCGAACCCGAACAGCTGGCAAAACAGCATCTCTCCTCACCATATTAAAGGCATTTCTAAAATCAAGTTTGACTATGGCCTTGTCTTCTGGTAGGTCCCTGATGTAGGCCCTTGCCGCATGAGCTGCAGCTTCACTGCCTTGAGAGACCCCAAAGCCCAGTTGGTGTGGCTGGAGTAAAGTGGCAGCTTCTAGGCGAATGTTTCTCTGCTGCTTTGGCAACGAGACGGCGGAGAGTGTTTCCAACTGCAATGGGTCTGATTCCCCCATCCCTCTTCTTCAAAGCACATAGTGAGGCTCCGAAAAAGAAAGGTTTAATTTCTTCTGGGATTCGCCCAGCCAGGCAATTGTTGACGAAAGTTGTTAACTCGGTGAGAAGAATTGATGCAGATTCACCGAGTACTGGATTTACCATCTCTTTGAGGTGCTGAGGTCGAATTCCAGTGTAACCTCCTGCAGATCCTGCTGGAAATGACACGATCGCCTTATAGACTTCCGATTCTGGCAAAATTAATTGTTCAGTGATAGGGTCTTCCTCAGGGTTGTCGTTGATGGCTGTGGTGTCCCTGGTTGGATGCTTGTCTCTTAGTGCTTGGGCCGTGGTCTCATCCTTGGGGGCTACAGTGTCGTCACTTGTAATTATTCTTATTGCTCCCACTGTGTTACCTTCCTCAGTTTTTTTGCTAACCTGTGCGCAAATTTTCTCGTTCTCAGTAGGACTTTTCTTGGGTCTGCCTCTTTGATTCCTGCGATGATGGGGCAGGGGGACACAGTTATCCGTTCTTGGGTAGTTGCGCACTGCCTTGATAACTGACGTGGTTAGCAGTTTAGTTTGCCTCGTCTTTCAGGAACTGCAAGACAGACATTGCCGAACAAGAGAAGGTTGCGCCATGCTTGGATGGTGCCTCGGGCTTCTAAGTTAGTGGAACCTCCATTCATATATATATATATATATATATATATATATATATATATATATATATATATATATATATATATATATATATATATATATATATATATATACATACATACATATA